>NC_137969.1:213849806-213951460 GCF_963924665.1 Micromys minutus | reverse complement strand
GAATCTCAGGGTTGTTTTGATTTGCATTTCCCTGATGGCTAATGATGTCTAACACTTCCTTAGATGCTTCTCAGCCATTCAATATTCATCAATTGGGAACTTTTTGTTTAGCTCTGTACCCTATTTTTTAATAGGGTTGTTTGATTTTGTGGTGTCTAGCTTCTTGAGTTCTTTGTATACCTTGGATATTAGGCCTCTATCTGATGTGGGGTTGGTAAAGATCTTCTCCCACTCTGTTGACTGCCATTTTGTTTTCTTGACAGTGTTCTTAGCCTTACAGAAACTTTGCAATCTCATTAAGTCCCATTTGTCAATATTTAACCTTAGAGCATGAGCCACTGGTGTTCTGATTCAGAAATTTTCTCCTGTGCCTATATGTTCTAACGTTTTCCCTACTTTCTCATCCAATCGGTTCAGTGTACCTGGTTTAATGTGGAGATCTTTGATCCACTTGCACTTGATCTTTGTACAAGGAGATAAGAAAGGGTCTATTTTCAGTCTTCTGCATGCTGAGTGCCAGTTGGACCAACACAATTTGTTGAATAGGCTGTCCTTTTTCCATTGAATGTTTACAGCTCCTTATGAGAGATCCATGTTATTCACCAACTTTCACTATTAATTGGAATGTGACAAAGACTTCTCTAAACAGAAGTGGCATTCTGGGTTCCCCTTTCCAGATTCAATGTATTTATAAAGATACTGTATAGTACCTGAACTGATACTTCTTGCTTATTATATAGTCAACCAACAGCTTCTCTTCCAAAGCATCTTCCCTGGGCATCTATTCTAGAATTCAAGACGTTTTTATGCCAAAGTCTCAGGTGGCTTCAAATTGATAAATACAGTGAGGAAGTTTTTCAATATTCATTTGACTTGTTACTTTTGTGGCTTACTAGACCTCTGACCCTTGAGTGACATTTGTCCCAAGATTATAATGTTCTTACATTCTTAAACCTTACTATAGAATACAATTCCATCATCACTTGCAATGCATTTCACTTACAGAACTGAATCAGAGTCTTATAAAAGTAAGGTCATTTACAGATGTGAGTGTTTTATGCTGTCATAAATACTATGACTAAAAGCAACTTTGGGAGGAAAGAGGTTTTTTTGGGTGTTAATGTCTTGCTCACATAGTCTCTCACTAAAAAATGTAAGGGACTTAGGGGCAGGGACACAATTTACTGGCTTTGTCACAGCCTTATTTTATTGGATTCAGGACCACTTATTCAGGGCTAGCACTATCCATAGTGGCCTATATTTTCCCACGTCAATCATTAGTTGAGGACAGACATGCCTTCAGGCCAATTTATGGAGACATTTTTTCCCTATTAAAGTTTCATTTTCCTAGATGATTTTTAGCTTGTGTCAAGCTGACAAGCATCATCATCATCATCAACAACAACAACAACCACAACAACAACAAAACCTAAGTAGCCCACCTGCTAGGTGATGAGTTGTCTTATTCTTCTGTGGAGTCAAGTCTGCTCTTCAGAAGTGCAAATATTTCTTGCCATAAAATTTCTATTTAAATACTGGAAATTACAATACTGAAAGCAATGTGTTGCAGAGGGTGGTCTACCATTGCTCATTTCGCCTTTTAGTTCTTTCCCATTTTCAGCTTCAGATCACTTATTTTAACTTGCCACATTAGATTTTTGTCTATGTGTCCCTCTTTAAGTACGGATGCCACACAGAATATTAATCTCAGTTAGTTTGCCCTGTATTGAATGTATTGCCTTGGGACAATGGGCTTGGTCATTTCATATTTTATTTAGGTTAGGTTTCTAATTTGTTGGAAAATAAAGTGAATATGCTAAAAATGTGTTTCTTAACCAACGAGCCTCTATAATTCTCAATTTTCTTCTTATATGTTCCTATCCTAATCTGTACTTCAAATGGTCATTCTGTCATCTTTGTAATCTCTAATTCCATATCATTTGGCCAAAGAGAGACTTGTAAATTAGGGAACAAGAGAAGAGCGATATCAGACATTTTTTCCTGAACTTTCTCCCATCCTTGTGGTAGTCTGGCAGCAATGACTGCTCTTTTGTGTCCATAACTTTTCTTAGGTGTCTCTTTTTCCATGCTCTAGATTCCATTGGCTTAGAATACTTTGTTTTCTTCTTTCCTACTGTTGCTAGCCTTGTTGCTTTCATGGTCTCTTGTTGGCTACTATAACCATGCCTGAGCATCTGTAAGTCATATCTTTATTTGAAATCACTTCACTTCACACCTTTACAAAGTAAGTGGTAGTGTGCTTTCTCTGGTTCCTGAATGACACAGAGCAAGTCCACCCTGCAGAAATGGTCTTTTACATCATCTTCTACCTTTCTGAAATCATTGCTTACTTTTCACAATAAACTTGCAACCTATGTCTAAAAGATTATAAAGGGATAAAAGAGCTGAGAGAAGACCCTTATATGATAGGAGGAAGTAAGAGATGGGCCAAGAAAAGCCATTAAAGAAACTAAGAAGAAAATTATTACAATCTTTCTGTTCTTTGTCATCATTTCATTTTATTTATTGACACACTGAGAACTTTGAAAATTTAAATTTAACCGTGAGACACTTTTAAAAACCTTCCATGACTGTCTTGCATCTATTGAGTAAATTTAAAACTCCCAGTATGGTGTGTGATCCTTTTATGTTAGCTTTCCCTTGGCCTCTTTCTTCTGGTCTATGGCTAAATCTCTCTGGTCTCTGCCTCATGTTTTATGTTCAATTCCATATTTTCTCTTCAGAGCCTCCCATCTATTGTTTCCCATCCTGTTTAATGCCTACATCAACCCCTCAAATCCTGACTGTCAAAATGGATTTAAAGATAACCTCTCTTTAATGGTGGTAGTGGTGCACACCTTTAATACCAGCATCCAGGAGGCAAAAGCAGGTGGATCTCTAAGTCTGAGGCCAGACTGGTTTGCATAGTGAGTTCTAGAACTTACAGATCTACACAGGAAAACCCTGTCTTGAAAAAAAAATTGAAACAAGAACAGCAGCAGCTGCAACAACAACAATCATCTCTCTTAGTTCCAGCATAAGTATAACTTTGTCAAATGCTACTTCTGAGAATGACCTTGCTTCATACTTTTGTAAAAATGTCTTCTTATTATAAATTTTCAGGTCTCACAGTTTGGAGGGTTTGCCATCCACTAGCTGGGAATGTAACAGCTAGGTGAGGATCCAGAAGGCACAAAGCAGTGAAAGTACCTCCAGTGTCCAGAAATCTCACTGGCCTTTACTTCTTTTCACTGGGTCTTTATTTCAATGAGAAGCACATTCTCTCTTTATGGTGAAGAATGTTGAAATACAAATATATAAAATTTCCAAATTGTTCTATAAAATAACCACCACTTAGTGGTCTTATGAAAAAAAAAGTAGGAATAATTAAAATTCAGAGGCAGTTCACTACCAAATTACAAATTTGGTGGTTTTAATTTGGAATTAAAAGAGCCAGATAGTATTCATTTAAAATGTTTTATATTAGCATACCAGATGTTGTTCCCTGGGAACATTCTTAGCAATTAAAACATATTGATACATAAAGTATAGACATAGGCATATACATATATATTTAAATTCAGAGTTATGTGGCATTTTTGCTTTTATGTCACCAGCCAGAGAAAAATTAGAGGTGGTAGGATCAGTAGACATGTTAGTATACTCCTCTTGTACCAACACTCTGTCAAATAGAAAAGAAGTATCTTAAGATGTCAAAGCAGATGGTTATCTCAATCTAGAAAAGTCTCAAGGAGGAAGAGTCTGTGGTTTCATTTGAAAACTCATATTAGGACTCCCAAAAAGCAACTTCCAAATGTAAGGAGGGAAAACTTACCATACAGTTTCTTAAATGTTTTATTGTACAGGTAGTCAACAAAAAAGGTTAATGCTTTGATAAAAGATATCTATTTTAGAATCTGGATAAGGTAAAACCAAAGACTACTGTTCTGTTAAAAGAGTGTCGCAATTAAGTGACTCCTAACGGTTTCCTGCTATAGATTGGAGCCTTGCTCAGTCATCATCAGAGAAGTTTCTTCCTGCAACAGACAGGAACAAATACAGAGAGAACCACAGGCAGACAATATGCAGCTAGTGAGAGACCTGAGTATATCAGTTCTAACTGGGGTGTCTCCATCAAATCTTAGAGCTCAGGGAACCCTATAGAAGACTGTATGCATCAGGGCAGATAGAAAGCACCAACAGAAGGCGTTCTACATTAACATATCCAAGTTCATATAGATCCACAGAAACTAAGACAGCATGCACAGTACCTGCTGATATATGCATGCCTTCTGCATATTACAGCTTCCAGTTTAGTAATCTTATGGGAGTCCTGAGGGTGCAAACAAGTGGGTCTCTCACTCTTGTGCCTTCTTTTTTGCTCTTTCTCTTCTGTTTATCTTGTACAACTTTGGTGTGTTAGTTTTTGTTTTATATATTTTATTTTATTTTGTTGTTATCCCTTAGAAGCCTGCTTGTTTTCTGAAAACAGACAGAAAGAGAGCAGATCTGGATGGGGGCAGCGCAGGGAAGAGCTTGGAAGAGTAGAAGAGAGGGAAAACACATCAGGATATATTATGTGAAGAAAAAAAATTCATTTTCAATACAGGGGAAACATCTAATTTTAGTAAAGGGAATATAATCAGTCTGGTTTGTCTTATATTATTCTGCTCCACAATTTCAAAACTGGCTTAGCTAATTGTACTAACCAGAGATCAACCAAGATAACAAGAACCATTTATGCATTTGAAATATTTAGGTTTTAATTCAGGGCATTGCAGGTTTATAGGTGCTGGGCAAGCTAGAGGGAGAAAGAGTCAAGAAATACCAGCACTGATATAGTTTCTAAATCATGCTTCTGCAGGTGTATAGTATTAGATTTTGTGAATCTCAGGGAACTTAAGCTAGCTCCTCATACCATCTCAGTATCTACATGGAAGAAGGTTTGCCTAAGGATTTTCTGCCACTGTTCTAGCTGCCTCCACAGCACAGGACCTGCCCCATATCTGCTCAGATCTGCCTCTAGAGAATAGTGGCTTCTCCCCTCCCGTACTGAGTGCTCCAAATTAGCAGTAGTAACTCAAAATCCAAGCAGGACAAGGGGTTCCGGGGATTCTGTCTTTAGCCCAATCTCTGTAATTTTTAGGTCATCAAGATAACAAGAGCCATTTATGCATTGGAAGTATTTAAGTTTATATTCAGGGCACTGCAGGTTTACAAGAAACAGGAATGTGAATAATATTTTATATCATTTCACTGGTACAAAGGACATATTTCACACCACATTTTATGTGGCATTAGAAACTCTTTAAAATATTTTTATTGCTTTGTGTGGGCAAGAGGAAAAATATATAAAGAAAAGGGAATAGTCTTTGGAATTGATGGACTTGTGTGGAAAACTCTGAGCTACGAGTTTTAGTTAAATATCCTGAGTCAATCATTCTGTGTTCTGACACCTCTGTTTTCCATTCATCAATATGATTAGTGAAGTCAACTTTTGGGTCTTGGTTAAAAAAGTAAATGTTTTAAAGTAGGGGAATGCCAGAATGTTGAGGTGGGAGTGGGTGGGGGGCACCATTTCTATAGAAGCAGGGGGCAGGAGAGGTGGAAACTGGGAAAGAAGATAACATTTGAAATGTAAATACATAAATTATCTAATGAGGAAAAAGAAAAGTAAATAAAATCTATTCAAAGCATCTATTTAACATGGTAGTACCTGGCATAATCACTGGGAATCTTAACTTTGTAAGACATCAGAACTGAGGACTGATCAAGGCTGATAGCAGAATTTCTGTTGCCATGCCTTGACCAAATAACATTGTTGTTACATTTGTAAAGGCTGATTTTCCCCCTGTAACGCATCACTTCCAACCTTCAGTATCAATAACCGTTTTTCTCTTAATCTCTTTCTTTTACAATTTTCCTCTTCCAGAAATAGCAGCACAAGGAAGGCAGCTTCTCTTGGAAGCTGCCAATAGTTGCCCAACACTCCCTGAACAATTAAGTTACTTTCTCCAAACCTCAAGCTCCTTCTGTGTAAAATAATGAGCTGGGCAGAGAGAAACACAAAGAAGGTTGGTGGATTGTGATCGGCTTGTTTTTATTCCTTTCCCTGACATTTCTTTTCCTTTTAAGTTGGGTGCCATGGGGGTGACAAAAAAAGAAGTATATCAAAACAAAACAAAACAAACAATAACAGCAACAGCAGCAACAACAATCTTAAAACCCCAAAAGACAAGAGGAAGAAAACAAGACAAAACAAAACAAAGAAAACATGAACCTTGGCGTTCCTGGCAATATAATCCAGCATAGTAAAGGACAATAATAGAATGCATATCAAATAGAGCAGAATTACAGTTTCTGGTCTAAAAGTGGGTTTTATGGACAGATATAATAGGCATATCAGAAGATTCATGGAGTAGAAGGGAAGAGATACCTGTAAAAAAATAACTCAGTTGTTCTCTAAGGGAGTCATTTGTATTGAGAAGAAAACACGTTGCAATACATAAATAAATGCTCTCTCCTCATTGTCATTGTAGAGTTAACAACTTAGCATATGTTTTCTAAGTACTTGTACTAAACTCACTCCTGGGTTGGATGTGATTATAAGGACAAATGGCTCTACCCAATCTCAAGGATTTTCTGTGTTGACTGCTTGATTGCTAATTTTACCTAATTGGTATATGTTAGTTTCTAAGATAAATGATGTTAGTCCCTGTTTAGTTATTAACTTTTTAGTTTTTTCTCCTAAAGTTTTAACTTAATACAATTCATTCCATACTCTTGCAGATACTTTATCTAGCAATGTTGATTGTGTTACCTTTTCTAAAGTCTCATCAAATTAGTTGTAGAGTGTAATTTTGTGTGCTGGATACACTGGTCATCATCAGTAAAATGTTAATTAAGAAAGCAATGTAAAAGCAGGGCTCGTCTCAATTTAAATGCAGTCTTAACTGTGAAAACTTAAGACCTACATATATAATTAAAATTGAGTTGTGGGTAAGTTGAGTATTGTTCAAATAGTGTTGACATGAATTTGGGAAGTAGCTACTAGAGCCATGTTTCAGAACGTGTATTCAAAAACAAAACCCACCAAATCGAAAAGAGGGCTAGAGAGATGATTGGAGAGAACATGGGTCCTGCTTGCAGCACCCACCTGGCTACTTACAGAATCTGTAACTCCAGTTCCAGGGGATCAGCTGCCCTCCTCTGGCCTCTATAGGCACCAGTCATGCACACGGTGCAAACACATGTACACAAAACACTCCTCCACATAAATAAAAATAAGTGAAAACAAACCTGAAACAGTCAAGCTCTTGCTTTACCACAGTACTGCTAATTGCGGGAGTCGTTATTAACTTTCAAGAGGGATGAATGAGTCCCATATTTGGACAAGTTTTCCTTTTAAAGATTTGCGTCTGTCCACACACTAATGGACTGGGTGTCATTGTGACAAGGGAGAACTGGTTTTAGGTTTAAATTAAGTTTACTCATTGACTTTTCGCATTTGGCCAAGAAGTTGATTTAGATTTTTAAACCCCTTTATAAAAGCTGACTTTGTTAGTTGTGTGCCATCCTGAAGAGCTTTTCTAATTTGTGTCAGCTCCATTGGTGTTGCTGTATTTCTGAGTGCACATGGCTGTGACCACGCAGATGATCTGTAGTCTTCTTGTGAATTTTTCAGGCCTTGCTTTGTAATTAGGACAGGAGTTTTCAATTTGGGCGCCTGGTATTAAAATGGGTTTTACTTACTACATTAGTCTGTTCTCATAATGGATTATCATAGCATGTACCATCAACCATTCCACTTGCATTATCTCCAAATTACACAGAATTTTTTCCTATTGAGGTACAGAGATTTGTTAGCGGGTAAAGGAAATCTTGAAACTAAAAAGTACAAACCCCTCTGATAATAGTGAAACAGTCTTTTATTGATTGATCGTTTGATAGAAGTAGAAAGTAAGGCTGATCGCTGTTCCAGAACAGGGATAATGTTGCTCTCCTCTTTACAGTCCTTCTCAGACTTCCCATTATTTTTCAAGTTAAATCCCCACTATCAGGGCTCACTCTAGTTACTGAGTCTGCTTTGCTTTCACACCCAACCTCCACCTTGTCTTCTACATTTCACCTCAGCCTTAAAGTACACCTTTTTACTTCAGCTCCATGCTACCTAACACAAAGCATCCTTACAATCTAGCCTTAGCAAATACTTTTCCATCTTTGATGATCTTGTTTTAATTCCTTCATGTTTCTTTTTTCTAACTTAGATCGAAGCCTCAATTCACAAGACAATTCCCTTGGCAGCATTCTCTGAGAACCCCTACATAAGCATTTGGAATCTGCCAGAACATAACCAAAAATATCTTTAAAGTATCTAACAAGTTAACCTGGAAATAGAAGTGTTATATTGGACATTATATCAGGCTGACTCAAGGACTGTCACGCTAGATTTTATGTCAGACTGCGGTACTCTACAGAGGTCTATGGAGTGCTTGTTGTGTACTGATTTGTCTATGGTATCTCCATAGATGTTTCTGGCATCATCCCTGGAACAGAGCAGAAACTCAGAGGTATCATTTGCTGAAGTGATAAAGGCACTTAACCAAGTCCTCTGTGGGCATTGGCTCACTTAATTTTCATTGTGACCCAGTGATAAAGAATTATCATCATCTTCATTGTGTAGATGACAGGAAATTTCTTCCATTTTCAAGGTCATTTAGTATTCAATCAGACTGTCAATAGTATGATTCCAAGGCTTATATTTTTAAATCATTACATGTAATCTTGCTTAGATTCTCAGAAATATTAATTGCCTAAGTTACCATGTAATTAATCATCACTATGAAGTCAGTGACAAAGTGAACAAAATCCCTGCCCTGAATCTGCAGTGCGAGCTTAAGACATCTTCCTTTCACCTGATGTGTGTTATAGTTTGAGAGTCAGAGGAAGTGTGTGAAAAGTACATTGGGTTAATGGATCATTATTCTGGATCAATCTTGCTAAGAAAAGATCATGTGACTTTAGAAAACAACACTGACATATCTGGGCTTCAGTTTATCTATCTGTGAAGAGATTAGACTGATGAAACTATTTTTTATTAAATTGAACAACTTTATTTTAAAAAGCAAAGATAAATGTACAGATTTTTAAGCATTTTTGCATAAAAGTATATGAATACATTTTAGTCAGTACTTGATTTTTTTAAGGTTTGAGAGTATGCATTAAAATCTTACTAGTTACAATGAGCATAAAGTACATGTAAAACAAGATGTAATGTGGAAATAGTCAAAGTTTTCTTTGGTGTGTAAAGATGAAGAATAACAATTTTTCACTTTCTTTCTTTTTTTTGGCCTTTGTTTTTCTTGAAGTTCATAGAGTCTGTGAATTGTTTCTGGGGTGTTTGTTCAGAGCTTTCTGGGGTTAGTATCCAATTATCAGTGACTGCATATTATGTCTGTTCTTTTGTGACTGGTTTATCTCACTCAGGATGATATTCTCTAGATGCAAACATTTTCTTAAGAATTTGGTTAAGTCATTGTTTCTGATGGCTGAGTAGTACTCCATTGTGTAAATGTACCACAACTTTTGTATCCATTCATCTAATGAAGGACATCTGGGTTCTTTCCAGCTTCTGGCTATTATAAATAGAGCTGCTATGAACATGGTGGTGCATGTGTCTTTGTTGTATGTTGGAGCTTCTCTGGGGTATATGCCCAGAAGTGGAATAACTGGTTCTTCAGGTAGTACTATGTCAAATTTTCTGAGGAATCGCCAGACTGTTTTCCAGAATGGTTGTACCAGTTTGCAACCCACCAACAGTGGAGAAGTGTTCCTCATTCTCTGCATCCTTGCCAGCATCTGCTGACATCTGAAATTTTGATCTTAGCCATTATGGTTGATGTGAGTTGGAATCTCAGGGTTGTTTTGATTTGCATTTAACTGATTGCTAGTGATGTTGAGCACTTCCTTAGATGCTTCTCAGAAATTTGATATTCCACAATTGAGAATTTTTTGTTTAGCTCTGTACCCCATTTTTAATAGGGTTGTTTGATTCTCTGGTGTCAAACCTTTTAAGTTCTTTGTATACCATGGATATTAGGCTTCTATCAGATGTGGGGTTGGTCAAGATCTTTTCCCAATCTGTTGGCTGCAGTTTTGTTTTCTTGACAGTGTCCTTAGCCTTACAGAAACTTTGCAATCTTATTAAGAGGCTCTCCTTTTGTCAATATTTAACCTTAGAGCATGAGTCATTGGTGTTCTGTTTAGGAAATTTTTCTCCTGTGCCTATGTGTTCTAAGGTTTTCCCTAGTTTCTCTTCTAATAGTTTCAATGTACCTGGTTTAATGTGGAGATCTTTGATCCACTTGCACTTGAACTTTGTACAAGGAGATAAGAAAGGGTTGGTCTATTTTCAGTGTTCTGCATGCTGAGTGCCAGTTGGATTAACACCATAAGTTGAAGAGGCTCTCCTTTTTCTATTGAATGTTTACAAATTCTTTTTCAAAAATCAAGTGACCATATATGCGAGGGCTCATTTCTGGATCTTCTATTCTATTCCATTGATCCACGTGCCTATCTCTGTACCAGTTCCATGCAGTTTTTAGCACAATTGCCTTGTAATATAGCTTGAGGTCAGGGATAGTGATACCTGACGATGATATTTTGTTGTTGAGGATGGATTTCGTTATTCTAGGTCTTTTGTTATTCAAGATGAAACTGCACATTTCTCTTTCCAAATCTATGAACTTTTGGGTTGGAATTTTGATGGGCATTGCATTGGATCTGTAGATTGTTTTTGGTAAGATGTCCATTTTTACAATGTTGATCCTTCCAATCCATGAGCATGGGAGATCTTTCCATATTCTGAGATCTTCATCTATTTTCTTTTTTAGAGGTTTGAAGTTCTTGTCATACAGGTCCTTCACTTGCTTAGTTGGAGTCACACCAAGGTATTTCATATTGTTTGTGACTATTGTGAAGTGTATCTTTTCCCTAATTCCTTTCTCCGCATGTTTATTCTTTGAGTAGAGGAAGGCTACTAATTTGTTTGAGTTAATTTTATATCCAGCCACTTTGCTGAAGTTGTTTATCAGCTGTAGAATTTCTCTGGTGGAATTTTTGCAGTCACTTACATACACTATCATTTCATCTGCAAACAGTGACATTTTTACTTCTTCCTTTCCAATCTGTATCCATTTGATTTCTTTTTACTGTCTAATTGCTCTGGCCAGGAATTCTAGTATTATGTTGTATAGGTAGAGGGAAGTGGGCAGCCTTGTCTAGTCCCTGATTTTAGTGGGATTGCTTCAAGTTTCTCACCATTAAGTTTGATGTTGGCTGTTGGTTTGCTGTATATTGCTTTTATTATGTTTAGGTATGGGCCTTGTATTCCTGTTCTTTCCAAGTCTTTTAACATGAATGGGTGTTGAATTTTGTCAAATGCTTTCTCAGCATCTAGTGAGTTGATCATGCAGTTTTTTTCTTTGAGTTTGTTTATATGGTGGATTACATTGATGGATTTCTGTATATTAAACAATCCCTGCATCCCAGGCATGAAGCCAACTTGATCATGGTAAATGATTCTTTTGATGTGTTCTTGGATTCGGTTTGCAAGGACTTTGTTGAGTATCTTTGCATCAATGTTCATAAGTGAGATTGGTCTGAAATTCTTTTTCCTTGTAGGCTCTTTGTGTGGTTTAGGAATGAGGGTTATTGTGGCCTTGATAAATGAGTTAGGTAGTGTTCCATCTGACTCTAATTTGTGGAATAGTTTGGAGAGTATTGGTATTAGGTCATCAATAAATGTCTGTTGGAATTCTGCAACAAACCCATCTGGACCTGGTCTTTTTTTTTTGTTGGGAGGCTTTTGATGACTGCCTTTATTTCTTTAGGTGTTTTGGGATTATTTAGATGGTTTCTCTGGTCCTGGATTAAATTTAGTATCTGGTATCTCTCTAAGAATTCATCCAATTCCTCCAGATTCCAGCTTTGTTGAATGTAGGCTTTTGTAGTAGGATCTCATGATTTCTTGAATTTCCTCAGTTTCAGTTGTTATGTCTAAACTTTCCTTTCTGATTTTCTTAATTTGGATACTCTCTCTTTGTTCTCTAGTTAGTCTGGCTGAGGGTTTATCAATCTTGTTAATTTTCTCAAAGAACCAGCTCGTAGTTTCGTTGATTCTTTGAATGGTTCTTTTTGTTTCTATTTGATCAATTTCTGCTCTGAGTTTGATTATTTCTTGGTATCTACTCCTACTGGGTGTATCTGCTTCCTTTTGTTATAGAGTTTTCAACTGTGCTGTCAAGATGCTCCTGTATGCTCTCTCCAGTTTCCTTTTGGAAGCACTCAGAGCTATGAATTTTCCTCTCAGTACTGCTTTTATTGGATCCTATGAGTTTGGGTTTGTTGTGTTTTTATTTTCATTAAATTATAAAATCCTTAATTTCTTTCTTTTTTTCTTCTTTGACCCTGCTATCATTTAATAGTGCATTGTTTAGTTTCCATGTGTATATAGCCTTTTTGTTTTCTTTGTTGTTATTAAAGACCACCTTAGACCATGGTGTTCTGAAAGGATGCATGGGAGTATTTCAATCTTTTTATATCTATTGAGGCTTGTTTTGTGACCGATTATATGATCAATTTTGGAGAAGGTCCTGTGAGGTGCTGAGAATAAGGTTTATTCTTTTGTTTTAGGATATGTTCTGTAGATTCCAATTAATTCCAGTTCATTCATAACCTCTGTTAGTTTCATTGTGTCCTAGTTCAGTTTCTGTTCCCATGATCTGTCCATTGATGAGAGTGGGGTGTCGAGGTCTCACACTGTTATTGTGTGAGGTACAATATATTTTTTGAGCTTTAGTAGGGTTTCTTTTATGAATATGGGTGCTCTTGTATTTGGAGCATATATGTTAAAGATTGAGAGTTCCTACTGGACAATTTTCCCTGTAATGAGTAAAAAGTGTCATTCCTTGTCTTTCTTAATAACTTTTCATTGCAAATCTACTTTATTTGATATTATAATGTCCACTCTACCTTGCTTCTTGGAGCTGTTTGCTTGGAAAGTTTTTCCCAACATTTTACTCTGAGATAGTGTCTGTCTTTGTCTCTGAGATGATTATCCTGTATGCAGCAAAATGCTGGATTCTGTTTATGTATCCAGGCTAATAGTGTATATCTTCTAATTGGGGAATTGAGTCCATTTATGTTAACAGATATTAAGGAATAGTGTTTGCTGTTTCCTGCTATTTTTGCTTTTAGAAGTAGAATTGTGCCTATGTGTCTTTCTTCTTTTGATTTTCTTGCTTAGGTATTTTCTTGTTGTTACTAGGGTGTAGTTTCCCTCCTTGTATTGTGTTTTCCACCTATAATTCGTTGTAGTGCTGGTTTTCTGGTCAGATATTGTGTAAAATTAGTTTCGTCCTGGAATATCTTGGTCTCTCCATCTATGGTGATTGATAGTTTTGCTGGGTATAGCAGCTTGGGCTGGCACTTGTGCTCTCTTAGGGGCTGCATGATATCTCTCCAGGCTCTTCTAGCTTTCATAATCTCTGTTGAGAAATTGGGTGTGATTCTGATTGGTCTGCCTTTATATGTTACATGACCTTTTTCCCTTACTGCTTTTAGTATTCTTTCTTTTCTTTGGGCACTTGACATTTTGACTATTATGTGTCTGGAGGAATTTCTTTTGTAGTACAATCTATTTGGAGTTCTGTAGACTTCTTTTATGCTCATGGTCATCTCATTCTTAAGGGTAGGGAAGTTTTCTTCTATGATTATGTTGAAGATATTTTTATGCCTATTAGTTGATATTCTTCACCCTCTTCTATTCCTATTATCCTTAGGTTTGATCTTCTCATTGTGTCCTGGATCTCTTGGATATTTTGGGTTAGGAGCTTTTTGGCTTTTGCATCTTCTCTGACAGTTTTGTCTATGTTTTCAATGTTGTCTTCTGCCCCCGAGATTCTCTCTTCCATCTCTTATAGTCTGTTGTAGATGCTTGCATCTGTTACTCCTGATTTTTTAGGTTTTCTACCTCCAGATTTGTTTCTTTTAGTGTTTTCTTTATTATTTCCATTTCCATTTTAAATTCCTTCTTCAATTCCTTCATCTCTTTGGTTCTGTTTTCCTTCTAGTTCTTTGAGTTCTTTGAGTGTTTTTCTTGTTTCCTATTTAAAAACTTTTATTTCTTTATGCTTTTCCTTCTTGTTTAAGGATCTCTATCATCATCTTGAGGTATTATTTAGGTCTGAGTCTTCTTTTTCTGGAGTGTTTTGCATTCCACTGTTTGCTGTGATGGGAGAACTGGGTTCTGGTGTTGCCAGGTTGTCTTGGTTTCCATAGGGAAAGTTCTTCTGCTTTCCTCTTGCCATCTTGTTGTCTGTGATTATATGTGTTCTTGTTGTCAGTGATTTGTTCCTATCTCTCCTGTGTACCTGGCCTATGTCCCTGGCTCTCCCTTGTTCCTGGTGGCAGATGGCCTGATCATTTGTTCTGCATGCACGATCCTTCCGGGTGGATACTGAGTCCCTATGGTAGAGTTCCTGCTTCCCTGAACCAGTGGAGGGGGAAGGGTTGTGCATTCAGTGTACTTGGCCCAGACCTCTCTGTGCCCCGGCTACTTGCAGCTCAGTCTCACTAGGTTTGTGTCTGTGGATCTCTGCTGTTCCAGGTGACAGATAGCCTGAGTGTTTGTTCTGTATGAACCACCACTCTGGGTGGAAACCGAGTCCCTTTGGCAGAATTACTGCTCCCCTGAACCACTGGGTGGTCATGGTTTTCATGCACTCGGCCCAGACCTCTCTGTGCCCTGGCTACTTGCCGAATAGTCTCACTAGGCCTGCATCCCTGGATCTCCACTGTTCCTGGTGGCAGATTACCTGAGTGCCTGTTTTGCAAGCAAGGGCCTTCTGGGTAGAAACTGAGTCACTATGGCAGAGTTCCTGCTTCCCTGAACCAATGGGGGTGTGTCGAGCTTTCCGCACTCTAGGCCCAGACCTCTCTGCACCCTGGCTACTCACCCAGTGCAGTCTCACCAGGCCTGTGTCCCTGGATTTCCCCCTGATGAACCTATTTTATAATTCTTTAATATAACTATTTTCCTTCAGAATGTAATTAAACCTACTTTTATTTATTTATACACAGGGATGTGATTTATTTGTATTGGATATATATGTAGTCAAGAGGTTGATGCTAAGTATCTTTCTCCATAACTTTCTGCCTTATTCTTCAGACAGAGCACATTAATTGGCTACCTCACTTAACTGTGGGATACAGGGTTCTGCCTGCTTCCTGTAATGCCACTCCAATTTCTGGGTGTATATTTAGATGAATGCTGCTGATCCTAGGCTTTTATATTCACGTTGAATATCTTAATTCATATCCTCATACTTGTGTGTTAAGCAGACTTTATTAACTGAGTCTCCTGCTCCAAAATAGCTATTTTTAGATCTTTTGCTACATTATTTTATAATTTAAAATCAAACCGCATACTTGTCTTACTGCCTTATGACTATAGTACTTAGCAGGTAAGTTAACTTAGACTTTTCCCAGAAATACTTGTGTCTTCTTGCTTTTCCAATGCACAGTCCTCTTCTGTGAAAGAAAAATAACAGTGAGATGATGTACACGTAGTGGGTTGAATTATGTCCTCCTAAATTCCATATGTTAAATCTTAGCATCCTATGCCTCTAATAATGTATTATGTGAGATTAGGGACTTCTATAGAGCAAATCAAGTTTAAATGTATTCTTTAGCATGGTCCCTTATTCAGTATTACTGATGTCTTTGTGACATCAAAGTTTGGATGTAGCCACAGATAGCGAAAGAAAATTTGCTCTGATACCCTTGAGAAAACAATGTATGGCACACATAGCTTGATTGTCAGAGGTAAGCACTTCATAGCTGTCGGCATAGGAGTTATATAATAATTCTTGCTGGTAAAAATGAAAATCATGGTTTATATTTTGATATGAGTCATACTATTTTTTCTTAAAATCATAACAAAGACCAGATATAGTCTCTTGATTTTTATAACAATTTTAGGGTTTGGAAGGGAATTATCTGTTTTTAATAGGTGGGAAAACTGAGGCCAGAAGGAATGAAGAGCCTTTTCTTAACCTTCGTAGGCTATTGTTTTGACTAGAGTCTTTTTCCTAGATTTGCTCTAGAATTCAAGTTCATCCAGTTAATGTTAGATACTGTACTATGGATATAGACAGAACATGTAATTGCCATTTGGGGCCAGTCCTCAAATCTACCATGTTTTATCAGCCTATAGGCTGATGTGACATAAATACTAATTAAACATTCTATGATGACACCATTTTCTGCTTGGCATAAAGAAACTCAGTTTGTTTCTGTCCCAATTTGTCTAAATCTGAGTGATAAATTTTGATTGGCATTTGTTATTTTGTTCCTACTTATAAAATTTGATCAAAGGATAAGCATATATTCAAGTTTTGGTCAGAAAAAAATAAGGGAAAGAAAGACTAGTGAGGTAACTCAGACCCAAAAGTACATGCATTATATATACTCACTAATAAGTAGATATTAGCCAAAAAAGTACAGAATACTCAGGATATAGTCCACAGAACTCAAAGAGGTTAACAAGCCAAAGAATCCAAGTGAGGATGCCTCCACTTGGGAGGGAGAAAAAACAATCACAGGATGGGGGGGAGGGAGGGTTCTGGGTTCAAAAGGGGACAGAGAAGAGGCAAAGGGAACAAGATTAGGTATTTTGGGGGTGGGATGACTGAAGCCCCGAGGACCAGAAGAAAGAATGGAAACAGTCAACGTTGGGAGGTAGGAGGTTGTGGGAACCCTCCCGAATGCTCTAAAGACCTGGGAGGAAAGAGTCTCTCAGGCCTCAAAGGCAGGGACCTTAGATGAAATGCCCTCCAGTGTAGAGAGGGAACTTGTAGAGCTCACTTCAAGGAGAAAGACAGGGAACCCAGTGAGGGATGGGGTTGTCTTTCCACAATCAAAATGTCTGACCCATAGTTGTTCCTGTTTGAAAAAACTGCAGGGACAAGAATGGATAAGAGCCTGAGGAAAAAGAGGTTCAGCAACAGATCCAAAGTGGGATCTAGCGCAAGGGGAGGCCCCAACGTCTGACACTATTACTGAGGTATGAAGTTCTCACAAAGAGGGGCCTATCATGACTGTCCTCAGAAAGGCCAAATAAACAGCTGAAAGAGTCAGAGGCAGATTTTATACCCAACCAATGGACAGAAGCTGCTGACCCCTGAGGTTGAATTAGGGAAAAGTTGGAAGAAGTTGAGGAAGTGGGCAACCTTGTAGGAGGAACAGCAGCCTAAACTAACCTGGAACCTGAGAGCTCTTAGACACTGAACCACCAACCAGGCAGCATCCACCAGCTGATATGAGGCCTTCAACACAAATACAGCAGAGGACTGCCAGGTATAGGTTCAGTCAGAGAAGATGCACCTAACTCTCAAGAGACTGGAGGGAAGGAGTTTAGAGGTCTGGTTGGGTGAAGAGGGAGTGGTGGGAGTGGGAACATAATTGTGGAGACGGGGGTGGGAGTGGAGGTGTAGGATATGTAACAGTCAGAGTGTAGACCAGGCTGAGGATAAAATCTGGAGTGTAAGAAAGAAGATTAAATAACACATTTTTAAAAAAAATTGCATTAATGAGTAGAGGAACAGAAGATATCATAGCTCACCTAATTTACTGTTGGAATGATGCATGAAGCAAGTTAAACATATACCTTGCATATTTTTGTTAAATAGCACAGGAAGAAAAATAAAATCGTAAATCTGTATATATTTAAAATTAACAATATTTTAATCTAAAATATTATAAATATTAGTGAGACAATAATGTTTTCTAAGGAAATATCTGTTTTAAAATGTTGAAAAAAGAAAGAAAAAGAAAGAAAGAAAAAAAGACTAAGACTAAGGTGGTACCTTAAGTCTCTGCCCATTTCTATACTTGGGTCTCATGTGACATGACACAAGTCATTTTGCTGTTAATGAAGAGAAATATCACAGGCACAATGAGGATGACAGTGGGGAAAGCTGGGCCTGTTTGTCACGCGCCCCACTTCCCGCCATCAGGAAAAAGCGTGCAAGAATAGGATTCTTCTGCGAACAACCTTTATTGTATGTTGAAGAGGAAGACCCCGGGCAAGAAAAGGCACCCTAATTTATACCCCCCAAGGGTGGTGTGTCACTGTGTGATTGGCTGCCCGCCAGTGGTCTGATCATGATGCCCCGGGTTGGGCGGTGACTTGGCTCGAACCACTCTTTGCGCATGTGCCCAGTGGTTGTTTACCACACTTTAGCTGATTCATGGCACCTGAAACCAGTACCATCTTGTAAGGCGCAGCCTTCGGCCCTCAACATTTCCCCCTTTTTGTTTTACTAGAACAAGGCTGGTCTAGGCCTCTGTAGTTATGTCTATCTGCTGTGGCTCCTGTCTTTGGTCATTCCTCCAATGTCGCAGCCTTATCCGTCATAGGGTGACCCTATCGCCACTGGGCCCTGTGTCTTAGATTGGTCTGCGCATGAGGAAAGTTGCCCGTTTCTGGATACCACAGTGCTGTGGGACAACAACTGCTAAATGGCCTAGGGCGAACTCTACAAAAGAGGCCAGCCAAAAAATGAATTAGTGGGGAAGTCATGATCACCCTATCGCGTGCAATGAGGAAACCTCAGCGATGTGCAAGGGCTGATCAATGACCGCTGAGTCTCTTTCGTCCCAGTGCAATGGATCCATAAATCCGTGGGGTGCAAGAGCAGAGAACTCAGAAGCCGACTAATTCTTGAGCATAGATAACCAAATTTTAGGGGAGGGCCCTTGTTCAATGGCCACAAGTGCTTGAGTGATAACGACCTTGTCACGTTTCTGTTGAGACCAGAGTCTGCAAACCAACCACAGCAGGAACACCAACCCACAGCAAAATATTGCACAAAAAAGACCCACCCCCACCCATTCCTTAAAATAGGAGAAAATCGAAGAGATCCAGGTGGAGAGGCCTTCTGTCAAAAACAGGTCCACTCGTGTTGAGTTGATAGCCAACACTGCTGCCCTCAAAGCCTCAAGAGTCTCATCAAATCCTGCTGACCAATTTCCTGCAAGGTACAATCTAGACAGATTAGCTGCTTGGGTAAAATTTTCATATTTTACACTGGTAATGCAAAGCACCCCCAATTTTCTCTCACATCCCAATTGGCCCAATTGAAAAAGAATATCTAATCTTTCCTCTACCAGGTCAAGGTGTTAATTAACAATCATTAATCCGCCCTTTAACTGGGCGCTAGCAGAGGTATGAAAATCAACAGCATCTGCCACTGCGGCTGACAATTGATTTAAGGCTGTGCCTGTTAAAGCTCATTGATAGTTTGCACCGTTCGTACTGATGTTGAGAGTGCAAGAGCCGAGGCTGTAACCAAGGCGGCCATCGCAGCTGTGACAATCAAGCCGACAATGATGGCAGAAATCCTGAAATCTCTCCTTTTTCTAAACAAATTTAAGCTACTGGGGGCATCCACTGGAACAGGAATAAACAGTTTTTATATTAGAAGAAAAATTAAAGAGGCCATTAACTGCCCAACGTACTCCCCGAGATTGACAGCCAGTCTAAGGATGCAGGGCTGAATCTCTTTTTCTTATACAAAATGTGACCACTTAGGTTGGGCTGAAATAAACAAATTACCCTTTGGCTGGGAAATAGGCCAGCAACCGGCAATCCAGGTGGCATCAGCCTATCCAGGTTTTTTATATAATTAGCAGTGATTCTATAAGTTCAGACTGACTCTGCCAACTCTTTAACTTGCTTATGTTCTAGAGGGTGATAACTGCTGATGTTGTTATTTTCCTCAAACACCAGAAACATTTGCCTGATGGTATGGCATGTCTCCGGAGTACAAAAGAACTCTCACTTCCTCTCTGGGTAAAGCAGAAGAGCAGAGGCGGCGGCTGCTTTAAGAGCTTCCAGTTGTGCTACAGGAGTCCACAGTCCAGGCTGAAACCACTCCACCTCACATTCTGCTGCCTCCTCCTCTAAATCTTTCTCCCCAAATTCAATTAATTCATCCTCTAACTCTTCTTCTGCCAACTCTAAAGCTTTTTGCTCTTTTAGCGGATACAAAGTATCCTCTCCGGGAAACTTGCACTCTGTTTCCCAAGACGAGATCCTCTCTTTTCTCAGTGGTTTTTCCGCCATCTCTCTGTTTCTGACTTGTTTTGAACATGTCTCTCGGAGACTACCTCTTTTAATTTTTTCTTGCACACTCCCTATTTCATTCTGCTCCGTTTATGACCCGCCCTCTTGGTGCTGCATGATAACTTTCTGTCTAGCTAACTTTCACAACAGTAATGTTACAACAGTTACCACAAATGCAAGCATTAACCCTTCTACTTCCGGAGAAAATCCAAGAAGAGACATGCCTAAGTTTTTGGCATGCTCTTTTGGCACCCCGTAAATTCCAAAGAGAGACATGTCTCTCGGAGCTTACCATTTACCTTTTCCCAGTTCTGAATCCACTTCAGCGAACTGAAGGGTCCCCTCGGTGCTCCAGGGATTTTCGGCACCACTTGCTTGATCCCGGGTTTCGGCACCACTTGTCGCGCGCCCCACTTCCCGCCGCCAGGAAAAAGCGTGCAACAACAGGATTCTTCTTCGAACAACCTTTATTGTATGTTGAAGAGGAAGACCCCGGGCAGGAAAAGGAACCCTAATTTATACCCCCCAAGGGTGGCGTGTCGCTGTGTGATTAGCTGCCCGCCAGTGGTCTGATCGTGACGCCCCGGGATGGGCGGTGACTTGGCTTGCACCACTCTTTGCACATGTGCCCAGTGGTTATTTACACTTTAGCTATTTCATGGCACCTGAAACCAGCACCATCTTGTAAGGCGCAGCCTTCGGACCTCAACACCTGTCTACAACAAGAGGCCTACAACTATCTGAAATTATTCACATATGAGAAAATTAAATGTCTTCTTTTCAACCTAGTACTTAAATTGCCAAATTTTTATCAACCAAAACATCCCAAACTCACACATGCAGAAGTACAATTATTAAGAAGAAAGGTAGTTAACCACAGTTTGCAAGGCAAACAGAGGGTTTTGGAGGAACTGTCTCTAATCTCTGGAATGGAAAGATTTCCTTTTATCCCTGTATAACTTGGAGAAAGGTCAGGAAGCATCTTCATGTGATCAGGATATTATTCATTAGGGCAGACACAGATGAGGTTCTTAGTATTAAATGATCTCTTAGTGAAGCAGTTTGATGGTGCTATAGGTTAAGTTCAGGAGGAGACACATTAGAAGAGAAGCTGGGTCTGTCTCCACAGAGGCTAGACTCTGGGCTGTGTTTAATGTGCTAAGACACCAGACTTTATTCTGTGGAGCTGATGATGTGAGAACATAATTTTAAGTTGGAGAGGAATTGTGATTGTAATGATCATGTTTATGTGTTTGAAAGACCAATTCCTCTATGTACTGATGACGGTGATGCTGATGAGAGAGAGAGAGAATGTGTGTGTGTGTGTGTGTGTGTGTGTGTGTGTGTGTGTGTGTGTGTGTGTGTGTCTGTGTTCACTTCTATATAACCAAAGAGAAGGAAAGATAAAGGTTAGGTGCTAGGATACCTTTAGGGCCAAATTTAAAATGTTAAGGGATTGCTGAAAGGTTTTGATACAGAGAAGCACAATCCAAGTTTGATTTTCAAAGAGATATAATATCATTTAGAAGATAATTGGTTTTGAATGGAGCTTTCACAGAAGTAAAGATCCCAGCAAATGGCATGAGAGCAGCATGCTTCAGATTGTCACAGAATATGAATCACCTAGGGGTCTGGTTAGAAAACACAGACTTTGATTCAGCAAACCTGGGGTTAGGTCCGATTCTATGAACTTTTAACAACCTTCCATGTGATTTTAAGACTTCTTACCCTCAGGCCATGGCCTCAGTGATAAGAAATTCCTACCCTGAGACCTATTTGAATGGGGAGTGTGAAGGTATAAACATACATGTGCCCATGTGCATACACAAGTGCCCACTCACATGCACACACCTAAAACCACCCTAAAACAACAAGCAAACCAAAGTAACAACAAAAATTAAGCTTAAAAATTAACAGTTGTATTATATTTTTTAAAGAATTAAAAAAATCTCAAAAATAAATTTCAATCTTTTAAATACTCAGAAAAGAGGTGGCCTGCTCCAACCTCTCCTCTCATACAGAGCACTCACTGTGTGTGTTTCTTGCAGTTAATTCTTTCTTGGTTCTTGGAACAATTGTTCTAGCTCCAGCACTAGCTATCACTAGGCTCACAGTTGTCTGTTTCTGCAAGAGGATCATGCTAATCTTCAGTGAGGGAGTTTCTCTACCGTACCAGCTAAAGAATTCTGGCAACTTTAGTATTTCTTTTTTATACTTGGTATCATTTCATCATTTTTTATTGAATTTTACAAACAGCCACTCTCTTAGAAAAGAGCTAATCAAGTGTGTGTTTCCTACACTGTACATTTATATAAGTATATAGTCTGTCCAAATTGCCTAGATTTTAGTACTCAGGGAGAAAAAGACACTGTTTCTTGGATTGATATGTCTGGATAGAACACATTTTTGAATATTTTGTGCTAACTTCTATACTTTGATATCTGGCAATCTATCCTTCATTATGTTAAATGCATTTTAAAGAAGTATCCTGTGCAAATTCACAGATGACTCCTTGGCATACCAAATGGGTTCATTCCCATAAAAATGTAAATTAACTGTGTGCCAGTGTAGGCCTTGAGCATTTGTATAGAAAATAAAAAGAGGCTTCTAACTGAGCCCAGAGGAGCTCTACCCACAATGAGTTGATGAGCAGACACAGTAAAGGCGCCAGATATATTACACTTCCAGAGGGTTTAACTAGAAACTCCAAGTTTTAATCAGAAAGTAGTCTGCTTGAAAACTGAAGACTCATTAAGCCTTTGCAAACCTGAATGACCCTGCATCCTGTAGTCTTAGACTATATGGCCATTGTCAGTTTCCTGAATGAGAGCAGAAATTGGACCAAAGTCTACAATGATCAATGAACAAAGTAGAGTAATTATTTAAGCAGTAGCAAGCAAGAGCCTTTGGCAGTCTTTTATAGGACTGACCTGGAACTGTGTGCAGAGCTGTGTTAGAGACGCTGGTATCATACAGTCATACATGGTGATGAATGATGGCCAGAGTCAGGCTCCAGCCAATTCCTATCTTCTATGGGGAATAAAAGGAGCCCCAACTCTGCACCAAGTTCATGTTAGGTGAAGCTGCTTTGTGAGCCCTCATCTTAGGAGGCTGGTGGGGCTGATGGATGTGTTATCCTGCTTAACTCCCCTTCGAATTTTCAGTGAGTGAAAAGCAGCCAGACATTTTCCACTGAAACCACTAATCACCTTTCACAGTATGTTTCCAAAAACATTTGAGCAGCCAGCAAATTACTCTTCCTGATATGCATAATCACTGTGGTTGTTTGTTTTGCTTTTTATCTTGCCAGGGTTGGGCTTGTTAGAGAGCAGGGAGAAAAGTTCATCTAAGCTACTGGGATTAGCTGCCTAGAAGGCAGCCTGGGCTTGAGGGCCAGCCTTCTGTGCATGATGCTAGGAATCTAGAATGCACTTTGACCTTGCTGTCAAACTGACATTTTCCCTCTAAAGCAACTGTCTTCTTAATAATTTTCTACTTGGATTTGTAATTTTTAAGCCTTGAGTCTACCTCCATTTTAAAAAAGGCAATTCTTAAATAGATTAGCAGAAGTCCAATCATCCAATGTGATTTTTTTTTAACTCTGTGTACTACCGCTTTCTCAAATCTTTATGATGTAGGGGCAGTTTTCAAATCACATAGTGTATGTTACTGTCCTAAATCTGAGCTACTTTCACAAAAGACTAGAATAGAGTAAAATGTGACAACTTTTCAGCTTTCTCTTTTATTTAATTCCATAATTCCCTCTTCCTTTGTATTTGTCTGGCAAATGAATTCAAGTGATTTCAGAAAGAGCTGTGGGTCAGAGGACAAAGTGTCCTTCCCCTTGTAGGGTGGGGTCCTGGTGGCTTCAGGGTTCATGTTAGGGGATTCTCGGTCCCTATTAGATAGTGGATTTGTTACTTGCCTCTTTAATGTGGCAAGTCACCTGACCAACAAAGCATATGGGAGGGAGAATTTATTTTGTCTCACAGTTAAAGGGTTTAATCCATCCATCTTGGAGGGGTAGTGATGGTGGTAGAAGTTTGAAGGTCACCTTGTGTCCACAGTCAGAAAGTAGAGGATGATGCATGCTTGTGCTTAGCTTGTTTTCTTCTTTTTATTCATTTCTAAAGCCCAGGCAATGGAAGGATGCCTTCTTTATTTAGAGTAGGTTTTCCTTTCTCAAGTAACCAGGCCTAGAAATTCCCTCATAGCCATGTCCACAGGTTTGTTTCCATGGTGATTTACATTCCATCAATCTTACAATCAATGCTAAGCATCACAGAAGCCTTACCATCACACTTGGAAAACAGCAGAGACAGTAGAGCCCCCAGGTAGGATGGAGATTTGGTGGAGGATCTACAGGATCAGGAAATGTCATTTGTCCAGGATGAGTGCTCTCACAAAGATAGATATGATCCAAGATGGAGCCTCAGCATATATTGCCATTTATCTACATCTCTCTGGACACTCCATAGGAATCTGAAAGAAAGCAGGGGACCATGAACTGATGGAGCTGAACTTTCTGATTTCCAGGTGGAAAGAGATATTATACCCAGTTATTTCAAAATAAAGAGAATCATTATTCTTGGTTATATTTTATTTTATATTTTATATTCATTCAAAGCACATTAATAGCTTGATAAAAGCTTGGAAGGCCTATTATTCCCTTTCAAAGCTATTTCTAGTCTGTATCCTCCTTTAAAAGCCTTACTATTTTTTTCTCTTGTTTCCTTCCTTTTAATTCTCTGTCTGTCTTTGAATGATGTAATTATATGTGTGATGCTCACCATTAAGTGGGGGAAGAAAATGAACCTGGTTAAGAAACAAAGCTGGCAACAAGAGTTTCTGCATTGTCTCCAGTAGAATGACCAACAGAAACAGGTGTAGTTGAAAGATGTTAGTCCTGCATTGGGGAAGAATGAGAACCAGTGCAGGTGAGCCGTTTACACACCAATGTAAAAACACACTAAACCCCTTGCATGGCTGAGTCTTCCTCATGCAGCTCAGCTGAGGACTGTTCTCTCACAGCAGGTGTTTTCAGGGTCACACACATAGCCAGCACTTGGTGGTGGGTGGCGGGGCTTGTATTTTCAGCACATAGATAAAGCAGGATACTCAGGTGAAGACAATGGGGACATGTCCTTTCATATGAATATGGGAAGCAAGGGGGAGAAGTAGAGATGTTTTGATGATTTTTTTTCATAATCATATTGAATGACTTTCTTGGCTCTTCTCCTTCAGTGACCTGTCTTGATCTCACATTCTAGATCATATTTTTAAGAGGAGCTATGGATGCGATTTTTATTGTTTTTATACTAAGCAGTTCGCTACCTTTATTTTGTGTTTTGTTTCTGAATTGTAACACAGATTTCAATAACATTCTAAATCGGTGCTAAGTAAAGATGACTTCAGACTTGCTATGGATAATGCTTTAATATATTCCTATTATCAGGCTATAAGAAAGAAGAACTTCCTTAAAAATCATAGGAATTAGAGCTAAATAAATTATAAACATAAAAAATTACTTATGTTGTCCTCAGGGGTAGATATAAAATATGTTTGCTTGCTAAGTTATCAGAGAAAAAATATTTTAACAGACATTTCCTTACATTATTACGCTGCATTATAAAAAGATGAATGAGATAGATATTTATAGGAATTTTCCCACATTGGACTTTTTGCTTAGCAGAAAAATATACCCTTTTCCAAAGTCTTGTCAAGTAAAATAGCATGGGGGACAGATAATGTTTGCATGAGCACCTCAGCCATGGTTTTGGTCCAGATGTTTTATCTCCTATGATGCCTCTATTTAATTAGGAACAGATTCAATATAGTCGCAGATGTGAGTCAGTGAAATGGTGATGATGAAACCATTACCCTGCATAATTGTTTTAGCTGTTTCGCTAATTTTTTCTTCTTCTTCTCTAATGGACCATTGTGCATTCTTATCACAAATAAAATTTGTGTATCTGGGGGACACTACAGCATGTTGTGTTTGGTAATGGTTACCATTGAGATTATTTTCCTCAAGTTATTTTGAACACTTTCAATGGTTTATGTTAACTTGAAGTTGACAGATACAATTATTCAGGTCCTCCGTGAAACAGACAAAGCAGACAAACAACCACAGTTGTACTGAATGATTGATCTACATCAAATATGGACTTGTAGGATGGGAATTGGTTGGGACAACTTGGAAGATAGAAACATTTTCTTAGGGGGCTTGATGAGAAGCTTGGCTTTGATTGTAATTCTAAATAAGGGCTCTAACTATCTCTGCCTTATGTCTTAGGTAATTCTGAGGAATCAACCTTGATTTGCTGACACATTACCTTATCTCTCCCTACTTCAGGGTACTTTCCTTTTTATTCAGTCTCTATTCACCAAGGCATCAGGGCATATTTGAACTATTTCCAAGGTGGTTGTTCCATGAGTTTGTTTATTATTCAAGCTATAAATATATGCTAACATTTGAAGAAATGCACAAAGGTAAAAACGAACTAGCAAAGTACATCTTCACAGTCCACAGGGATTTATTTGCAAACAGTTTGGATTTTACACGTTTTCATTTTTCTACATTTTTGTGTTGATATGCTACATGAGGCCTGTGAAACTGATCACCAGGTAAAGACATCTGCAACAAACCTGATGACCTGAGTTAGATCCCTGAGACTAACATGGAAGCAAAGACCTACCCTTATAAGTTGTCTCCTGATATGCACACTTGGAGCAATTGCAGCATATGTGTGTACATATGAGTCACACATGCACATACAATAAATAAATAAATAAGAACATTTAAAGAGATGCACTAAGTTAAATATTCACCTTAGTGTAGAATTTGTTGTGATAATATGTATAAAGGAACTGCTGATATCCCCATAACAGCATTTCTTCTTTAAGACAGTTATACTTGTTGCTAGAGAAATATTGATACACTTAATCAACTGGATTAAGTGGGTGTCTAATGCTTGAATCCCGTGCTGTGATAGAATACCAACGTTTATCAGTTATATCTAACTGTAACCTGTAGTTATGGACTAATGTCACCCTGCTCCTCAGCCTCTTATATTGCCCTTTTGTTCTTCTGTGAGTCCTGCCTCTTTGGTTACACATATAAGAGAGTTTTGTGGCACCTGTCACTGTGGCTGGCTTATTTAATGTGACCCAATGTCCTTTAGGTCATTTACTTTGTAAATGACAGGATTTTCTTCCTTTTAATGTTGCTATTAGAAACAGAATTTTTGCCACAATTGCAGTCATTGTGGTCAGTGGTGGTGGGAATTGTGCTAAATAATAAATTGGCACATCCAATGGCTTTCCTGCTTGCTGGTCCTGCACATGTTCCAACTGATATGCAGTAAGTGCAAAGAGGAAAGGTGCATCCATGTCCAGTACAAACTATAAACAGGCAGTTGGAACAGTCAATCTGACAAGGACAAAGAAACCAGGACTCAAAGTCAGTGATGAGAAAGAGATTTAGAGTTGTTCAGAAGCTCCATTTTGTTTTTGTTTTTGGTGCGTTTTTATTTATTTTATATTTTAGGTTTTCAGAAGTTGACTTTTAAAAATTGGATATTCTCTGCATTTACGTTTCAACTGTTATCCCCTTTCCCCCAACTCCCATAACCCCTCCCTCTCCCCCTCCTCTTGCTTCCATGGAGGTGCTCCCTCTCCCAACCACCCTCTCTACCTCAGCACCTTGGCATTCCTCTACATTGGGAAAACACAGCTTCACTAGACCAAAGGCCTCTTATCTTATTGATGCCAGACAATGTTGTCCTCTGCTCCATATGCAATTGGAGCCATGGGTCTTTCCATATGTGCTCAATGGCTAGTGTTTTAGTCCCTGGGAGCCTTGAAGGGTTTGGTTGGTTGATAATGTTGTTTTTCACATGGGGTTGCAAATCCTTTCAGCTCCTTCAGTCCTTTCTAGAGCTCCTTCATTGTTGACCCCATTTTCAGTCCTATGGTTTGCTGCAAGCATTCTAAACCATGTCAGTATGACTCTGGATGAGCCTCTTCCTGGGCATACGTATCAGGCTCCTGCCTGTAAGGACTTCTTGTCATCAACAATAGTGCTTGAATTTGGTGGCTCCATTTCAAAAATCAGAAGAATTTGTGTAGTTCATTGGGGCTTTGTTATGTTCTTGGGATTTCTAGTATTTCAAGCTTTTCTGAATGAGGTAGTTCTTTTCAAATGCCAATACTTTTCATGAAGTGAAAGCTGATGGTGTTTTCTGAAGGAACTTTGCAATTCTAAGGTATATTGGTAACTGTACCCTGAAACAACTAGTCCATACAGCCTATATTTTTATTGACCCAAACCAAAAATAGCAATAGTCAACTTTATTTTTTTATAAAAACATCTTGTCTTTCTAAATCCATTTACAAACAAAGAAAATGAACATATAAGGCCAAATAAAATAGGGAACTTCAATTATATTTAGAATTGAACCATATCATATATATTTTGAATATTTTTCATTTATAGGATCAAACTAATAAAGAGATAACCCAATTTTCTAATTTGAATTTTCATAAAGCTAATTCTGACTATAGTACACCTTACACAGAAGCATCAAGTGGTGTGTGTGTGTGTGTGTGTGTGTCCCTGTGTGCATGTGCACTGAAACAGGGTTTTTCTTCCCAGTCCTGGCTATCCTGAATTTCCCTTTATAGACAGAGGTTTGCCTGCCTGTGCCTCCTGAGTGCTAAGGTTCAAGGCATGTCCTGCCACATCTGGTCTTAATTATACTGAGTTTTATTTTAAAATCCCCCACCTTATTAATTATTAATAAATTGTATCTTCACAGGTCTAAATATAAAGTTAGAATATTGCCCAGGATTAGAAAAATCAGGTTGTCCTTCAGTAGATGAATGGATACAAAAATTGTGGTATATTTACACAATGGAGTAGTATTCCGCTATCAGAAACAATGCCTTTATGAAATTCTTAAGAAAATGGGTGCATCTAGAGAATATCATCCTGAGTGAGATAACCCAGTCACAAAAGATCACACATAATATGCAGTAACTGATAATTGGATACTAACCCCAGGAAGCTCAGAACACCCCAGAAACAACTCACAGACTATATGAAGTTCAAGAAAAAAAAAAAAAGAAAAAGCAAATGAAAATCCATTATGTTTAATCTTTACACACCAAAAAAACTTTGACTAATTCCAGGTTACATCTTGTTTTACATGTATTTTATCCTCATTGTAACTAGTAAGATCTTAATGCACACTATCAAACCTTTACAAAAACCAAGTACTAACAAAAATGTATTCATATACTTTTATGCAAAAATGCTTAAAATCTGTACATTTATCTTTGTTTTTTAAAATAAAGTTGTTCAATTAAAAAAAAAAGAAAAATCACATTGTCCTTGAAAATAGATTATTAGGTTAAACAATTTAAGTGGCTTTTTTTTCCCGTATTTTTTATTTTTAGCTGAAATGAGGATATTAGGTATGAGCACATAGGGAGAAAGGCAGAAATGCTAATGAACAGCTCTTTCACGTTGTAAGGACAGGGAGAGGCTCAGAAGCCCAGGTGGTTTCTGCAGGATTCTTGGCTTCTGTGATCAAGCTGTTGGCTCTCTGGGCTCCTATCCAGAGGGCGAAGGGAGGAGCTACTTTCACATTTACTCAGGTGTTCCCGCTCTCAGCAGTGGTTGCACATCTGAGGTCTGTGTTTGCTCATGAGTTCCTCCTATTCAGGGGCTGCGACTCTCTATGTCCTCACGCTTGCCAACCACAGGTTTCCTCTTCTCTCTTCTCTCTACCTGCCAGACAAATCATTTGTTTTGAAAAGTTGCTATGGTTAAATCAGACCTACTTGGATGATTCTTTATTTTAAAGCAAACTGTGTGATCCAACATATAGTCGTAGTGTCGTAGTGTCATGTTCACTGGCTCTGTTGATGGTGCATTTCGTAAAAAATTCTGTCAACTAACAGTGCGTTTTGTAAACATTGATGTGGAAGTCCAGATGACAAAAACTTACTTTACAGTTTGCTTTCTGCCTTTGTGTTCTTGCTTGTCTTGCTTTTGGGATTGCCATCTCTCAAGGCAGAGCTGTGACTGAAGGAAAATGAGGAATTTCCCAGCATTCTTCTGGCAACTGTTTCCATGACTTAAGCTTATAAAAGATGGACATTACCTGCTATAAAACAATACATTACCCTCAAATGCAACTTAGGCATGTCTTTCTCTGCATGAGAGATTCTCAAGGAAAGTGACCACAGAGGAGGGATTTTTGTTCCAGGCAGGGAAGTTGGGGATATTGGAAGGCCTTTGAACTGGAACTGTTGCAAGGACTCTAGACAATCAAGTTGCTAGCCTTTCAAAGGGCTTCCTTTAAGTGTACCACAGAAGACCGGCCATGCACTAACATCAAGACGTTTGAAAAAGTGACATTAGCAGATTCACATGTTTCAGATTTATAAACTGCTATTTTTCCATGTCAACAGGACAGGACAAAAATATAAATAAAAATTTAGAAAGGACAGATAGGGTCAATGTCAAACCATGGTACCCTGCAGTCCTACTGTTTTATTTTTCCCCATCTCTCACTCCCTTATCTCTCTCTCTTTCTCTCTCTTGTTAGGGGCTTAAACCCAGGCCCTTAAATAGGCACCCCACCCCAGAGCTACACTCAGAACCTCACACATTCATTACTTGCTGAAACTATTCTCATTTCCTTTAATCAACCAGCTTCACCGCGGGGTCTGGACTGAGGAAGCTGCACCATGTGAAGCATTCTGATCTCATGACAGAGCACGGGAGACTGATCGTTAAAACTTCTCCTAGAAAGCAGGCTCATGTCACTGCTTCCAATTTATTGTGAGTAAGACAAGTAATAAATGATGCCATCAATAGAATGGAGGCATAATCCTTTCACAGGGAGAGGTGATGTTATTTAAGGACCGTACATGACCCTAGTCCCCAAGATGACACATTTCCTATTCTTAATTCATTCCCTTCAGAGACTTCTATGTGCAAAATTGAAACTGCTATCTTCATTTTGTTTCCTTCCTATGTTTTCTAATTCATGATATTCATATTTATGTGTTACAATTTTTATTCGATCTTACCATTTGGTTGAAGTTGCAAGCACACTGACTTGAGTATTTCTGGTGTGTGCTTGTTTCTCTCGGTTGGACATTCTTGGTCGCTCTTATTTCTTGGAAGATGTCAAGGACTCTGATGCTGACTAGATCTGGATGCTGTGCTGACTCAAAGAGTGTAGTATCTGGGGCTCTGTTGCATGTCTGTCTGCCCTCATAGCTTATTAAGCAAGCAGCATGAACATGTGCTTTGTGAGATTCAGTTTTAGGAAATAAGATCAAGTTCATTGGTCTCTGCCGAGGTTAATGAGCTCATAAGTTCTTCATTCTTCTTGTTTTACTTTGTTTGTATTATCTTTGAAATCTTAATGATTCACATAATTGCACATACATTAAAAATTAATATCACCCTGGAAATACTGAGATACATAATCACTCCACACATGGCCCAGAAGACGGTTGGCTCTGAGGGGAAGGATTTTTAGCTCTGAGACACAGGGAAGAAGATATAAAGAGCAGACATAAATGCATTTGAAATAAAAAAATGGAACACTAGTCTGATTTAAGGTCAAAAAGCCTGTCTGTGTCATGTATCGGTGATTATCACACAGTGAGCCTGAAAGTGTTATCTGAGATTTCTTTCAAGTCTCCTACTATTGATCTTTTAATAGTCAGGTTTTTCACTCACATTTCCCGTGGCTTACAGCATTTCCTTTCTGTTGATATGGAAGTGTTGGATCAAGCATTTGGACTATGCTTCTAAAGAATTAGGTGAAAAGGAATAATATATCTTTTACACGATAAAGAAAAAGATGGTGGAGGTTGATGATGGTGATGATGATCATGATTATGTCTATTTCTTTTACTCTATGTTTATGAGCATTTTGCCTGCATGTATGTACATATGTGCTCTATGTAAACTGTTTCTGATTTCAGTGGAGATCAGAAGAGAATATCAGATGCCCTGGGATTGGAATAGCAGATGGTTGAGCCAAGGTGTGTATGCTAGGAACCAAACCACCTGCAAGAGCATCTAGCATTCCTAACTGGTGAGCCATAGTTTTATTATTTAGAAAATTCAGTCTCACTTCTTTCAAGGCATCCATGGAGTATGGGGGTCTTATATTTACTACAAAATCTTGGAAGATCTGAAGTACTGTAACTTTTTTCCTGGGAGTATTGCTAATATCCAAACAGCTTATTTGCCTGGGATGGCACATTATGTGGTATGTTTTGTCCCCTCTTCCCCAGAGCTTCCTTGAGCATGTTCTCTGTGTTTTCTCCTCTTTTTTAATCGGAGCTCTGCTATTTCATAAATATTTCTTGTGGTGTCTTAGACAAAGTTATTCTAAAAATTTAATATAGCGTAATTCCACACCAACAAACAGACTAAACTATGTCTTGCTTTCCTGTGAGCTCAGATGAGACAAGTATCTGTCAGCCTTCCAGAAATTTAGCTTGAGCTGACAGTTTTCTTGAATTTTTCTTTCTCCAGACTACTCTTCAAGTAATAGATCTCAGGGAGCTTCTCATTCCTTGAGTGTTTTTAGTTTTCGTCAGTTGTTTACTGACTGATCCCTCCATAATTCGACTTTGTAAACTAGCTAAGGTTTCTATATCTTTATAGAATTGTCTTGGTGCTATTTCGAGCGTGCGTGCGTGCGTGCGTGCGTGCGTGCGTGCGTGTGTGTGTGTGTGTGTGTGTGTGTGTGTGTGTGTGTATGTGTGTGTGTGTGTTTCTGGCAGGCTGTAGCAATTAGTGTAAGGTTTTTGAAAATGACAGTTAATGGTGGTACATTTATCAGCCCCAATACGGAGTAATAGAACTATTAGTCCACGTGCACATTATCAGGAGCCCAGGAGTAGCAGTGACAGGGACATGGAAGGGCGTAATGAGGTGGATGCTTCTGTGTGGAATGTGGGAGCTTGATAAGATGCTGCTTTGTGAGGCCCTGGGAAAGGAAATTGCCAAATGACACAAGCACTGGTAGGAATTAAATGTATTCCACAGCCTGGTACCTGACTACTGCACTTTATAATCAGCAAAACATAATTTGTGTTATGAATATCAAACTGAGCATGTCCTGCAGTCACAAATGAAGGCAACATGTCGCAGTGTGGACAGAGTCTGTGGTTTTGTTCTAAAAGAAATCACAGATGTTCTTATGTCACGTCAGAGCTGTTGCAGATAACACAACACATCACCTATTTTGTATACTGCTTTAAAATTACAGATGTTGATAGGACCTCTGCTGCCTTTATGATGCAAGGTGTTACAAAAGATGCTCAGATGTTACTTTAAGATGATTAGGACTTTGATAGTGTCCTTCATTGCATTCCTTTATATCATTTGTTTCGTGACTTTAAAAACATTATTTGCAGAGGAATTCAATGGCACAGATTAGCATCTTCTACTTCTTGTTTCCTTTAATGTTTTAAATTATTAACTTTTCAGCACCATCCAGAATGTTCCTTAACGAGAAAGGTCTTTCCTCCCTGGCTGTGCTGCACTGGAACGCTCTTCCTGCAGTTCTGATTAGTCTCACAAATTTCAAATTTGCAAGTGTGGTTTAAAATAGCAGAAAGGAGCAAATAAAAATGTGGGTCCCAAAGACTTGGAGTGACGTAATCTCTGAGATCCAGAAGATGCTAAGTGGCAATCATGAAATTATAATGCAGTTTCAATATCTATTATGCATATTCACTTGCAGCCATCTTTCAACTTTATAGCTAGTTGCAAACCCTTCCAGGCTCCTTGAGAACGGAGAATATAATTTTATTACGGCTACATTGTTAACAATCTTGACATTCAGGAGGCATTCAATTAATGTTTCTTCAGTTGCATTATAAATGAGAACAAATGCAGTTCCCAAAAACAAAAAATAAAAATATGTGTTTACTGTTTTGAATACTGTAGTAGTAGCTGAAAGTTTCTGAATGTTAAACCATTAAAACATTGCATTTTGTAATAGCAAAGTCATTAGAAACATGCATTACACAATGAACATCTATAGTTAAAAGCAACAGTGACCTACAGTCATGAATATGTAGCTCCGTTGAACACTAGTGAACCCATCATAGCTACTATATCAGTTGAAATAAATGGTTTCCATGCTAGGTGGACAGCTGTTTTGAGGCCACAACTGCTTTCCCCAGAGTAATTACAGATATTGTTTTTTAGTGTAGTGTGTCAGAACATAATCTCTTTGTATGATGGACATGTATTACTTTTGGAACTAAGCAGATGCTGCATTTGAGATGACATGCTTTCATTAGCCCCATAGATCTTTAGATATTGTTGAGACTGTGACAGACTATGGGAACTTTTGAAGTTGGATTAAAGTGTTTTGCATTATGTTATGGCTATAAGTCTATGTAGGCCAGAGAGTAAAGTGTGGTGATTTAAATAGGGTTGTCCTCCTTTCATGTATTTCAATGATTGGCTATACAAAGTGGCACAATTAGTAGGTGTGGCCTGATTGGAATAGGTGTGGCCTTGTTGGAGTAGGTGTGGCCTTGTTGGAGTAGGTGTAGCCTTGTTGGAGGAAGTGGGGAAGTGCGTCACTATGTAGGTGGGTTTTGAGGTTTCCTTTGTAGGAGCTTCACCCTGGATGAAATCAGACCCTCTTTCTGAATGCCTGTGAAAGGCAGTCCCTTTCTTCTGCTTACAGATAAAGATGTAGAACTCGGGGTTCCTCCAATATCCTGGCTGACTCCACAGGACCATGCTTCCTGTCACGATGATAGTGGACTGAACCTCTGAAATTAAGCCAGCTTCAATGAAAAGTTTTCTTTTAAAAGAGTTGCCTTGGTCATGTTGACCCTTCCCAGCAATATTTCATCGCTAAGACATGCCAAAGAAAGAGAGAGAGATTTTGAAATTTTGATCATAAGAGCTTATAAACATTTAAAAGGAGCAAATGATTTGTTCTAATGACTTTTAAGCACGAACTTTCTTTTGGGGAAAATATACTAAAATTATATTTTTAGAAGGATTGTCTTTTTTTCATCTTTCTTGAATAAACCTAGATTTCACTTTTAGTTTTACTATACTTATAAACTTCTAAATGTCTAAGATACTATATATTTATTTACTAAATGTACTTCACTTAATATACTGTGAGGTTCTTCAGGGACAAAGGTCACATTAATTTATCTATCTTGAAAGCTAACATGATGACTGGAAAAAAAACATTTCTTTAATACCTTAGTGGCTGATAAAGATTAAAGATTAAATGTGTAACATATGATGCTTGAAGTGGGAGGGGGGCTGTCAAGTTTTTCGGTAAACCCTCTTGTCAAAAGTGTGCTGATAGTTTAACACCATTTCCTGGATGTTTGTGAATATAAACCATAGGCCCAAGGTTCTTTATAAATGTACTCATGGTGGCTAAGGCCTGTAGCAACACAAAATGTCCTTTTGGTTGTTTATGATCTTATCAGTAGTGTTTCCTTGTGTCATTAATGCAATGTTAATATTGATATTTATTTCCAGATTCCACAAGGATGAAAGACTAAACAAGACACTGAGTATCTAAAGCTTTGATGTTAGAAAAACAGTCAGAAGTAATTCTGAGAGATTGGCATTAGGATAGTTGATTACTATTCCTGTATAATCCAGTCATCAATTACCACCTGTGTTAAATATCAATGCAGAATGGGAGTCTGTGAAATGGGGTTCTGTCTTTGTCTCTGAATGACCAGCTTCTCGGCATTATTTCTTTGACTAGAGAATTAAACTGAACTTAATTCCTTAAAATTTCAATCTTAATTTTAATTTTTCAGTTAAAGAATTATATTCTTAACTGTGAGCATCTTCTTGTGCAGAGAAAAGTCATTTACAAAGGAAACACTGGACTGTCTTTTGGCAGGTACAAACATCATTTCAAGAGAAATATGGGACAGATAATCACAAAGAGGGAGTCAATACCATCACCCCATTACTATGAAAACAGTCAGTAATTACCAGTCCTCAAAAAAAAATTGTGATGCTCTTAACTGTAGAAATATAATATAAGCTTCATTTCATTATTTGAAAAAAATCCTTGTTCATAGGAAGAAGATAAATATAAAGTATGCTTCTTTCATCTTGGTAATAAAACAAATAAATGAGAAGCAAACTATTTAGACCATGTCCATTAATTTTTCTTAATAAATCTAACAGCATAGGCTTCAAGAGCACAAAAAATTGAATGTGGCAAAGAAAAGAAATTTGTGCACTGACTTTCTCACTTTTCTTTTTGTCAGTATGCCAGGAGTGATAAAAAATACGAGTAAGGGAAGGAAGTAGTATCTCTGATGCAGCTGAAGTCTGACCAGTTGGAAAGGCATTTTGCAAATGTGCTAAGAGAATGAGGGTGTGCTCACAGATTTAGGGTTATTGCAAGCATCTCCTATCCAATGATTACACTTTAACTCATTTAATCCTAAAAATAGCCCCCATGAAATCAGTATGATTATATCTGCACTTCCTGTCTGAGAATGTGATGTTCCAGGCTAAGAAATTGTATTAAGCTCATTTGGTTAGTACACAGGATTCAGACCCAAATTTTTGATTGCAAATTCTATGAATTTTCTGTTTCATAGCTGCTGCTTCCAATTTCAATCATCTGTAATAAAATCACCCTCTTATCTCCCCTAAAAGATTAGGCCTGCTCCCCATGATCCATGACCTTGTATGTCCCCAGATTGCATTCCCATTTTTGTTCTGTATAAATTTTGAATCTGATTAATTTATTGGTTCAGTCTTAAACATGGGTCTATATTTAAAGATCTTTGCTCTTGAAACCTTAATAGGAAAACAACCAACAGGGAGGATTTGGGGGACGGAATAACCACCATAGATGTAATAGGTATGCTACAGAGTGGTTTGCTTTTCTCTGAGACATATAATTTCACCATAGTAACATGTAGGAATGGTAACATTTTGAAATGCTTTTTAACCTATCATGGCCATGGCACTGATGAGACAAACCTCATTTTGCTGAGTAATTTCTTGGGCATTCATTCTCTATCCTGATTCTTCTGAATTTTCCTCTAAATTGTTCTGGCATCTTAGTCAGCACTGGTCTGGTATTTTTCTAGGTTGTCGCTAGTGCCTGCTCCTTACTGATAAGATGAGCCCCTCTGTGTCTCATATTAACCATTGGCTGTGATTTGGGGCAGGTAAAGAGTTTTATATATTTGGTAGATTGAATGGGAAACTCTTGTCTATTGCCTGACATCTGTATGAGACCTGGCCTTGTAGCTTTCTTTTGTGTGGGTTGTTATATAATTTCCCAAACAATTTCACTAAGAGAACACTGTTAATAATTATACCACTGTAATCAAGCTTTAAGGGGTACTTTCTCTGACAAACTGGAGTATATGATCAATACCCCAATCAATAAAGAAGTCTCTACCGAATCAATTAAATGAATACTCTTCACTCTATTTATGATCTCTGACTGAAATGTATATTGCAATGCTGTTCTATGCACAGATGGTCCATCATCAGCATATTGTTCTATCTACTTTGTATCTTTCTTACACGAGGGCAACAAAGCCAAAATCAAAGTATTTACACAAATAACAAACAATGGAATTCTAGTAATAATAGAACAGAAATCTAAAAGGTCATTTTGAAAAACTTTTCTTTATTGGAACTTGTGAGGACATTTCTCATGGGTTTTAAAGAAAACATTGGTGATACTTTGTTAGAAAAACACATCACACAATCTATCCTCAAGATAACTGTCTGCATCTTTGTAAGGGATGTATTTTCTGAGCTTGTGTTCTCTTTTGTGTTGTTATACATTTCAGTGATAAAATGCAAATGGCCAGAAATAAATGCATAACTCTAGCTTTATGATATATTCCAATATGAAAATCTTCAGACAAGAGGACCATAGTGATCTCCAATCCTCTGGTTGGAAGCTGTGAAAGAATTGTACTTTTATGCAAATAAAAAGTCATTAACTTTGGGAAAGTTACATAATGAATCCCTTCTGTGGTTCAAGAGGTCTAGTGAATTCAAATGTGTTTCAGATGCTATAAATGCTGTTACATGATAAGAGGTGAACTGTGCTCAAAAAAGTTTCATCACCCAGCTGTGAATCACTGCACAACACTGGCATCATGCCATCCTATGATCTTTCTAACCCTGCAACTCTCTGAGAACTAAGCGTTGCTTGAAAGCCAAAGTTTTACCAAAGATAAATACAACAACTTTACTTAGATAAAAGTTCCTGGCTTTGCATAGCTCTTAGTGCTTTTCAACTCAAGGTTAACAGTGTTGTACTTCGTACCACTTCAACTTATATCAATAATATATGTCTCAGTGTTAATAAAGATATATTTTTGTATATTACAACCACATATTCTAAAGCATTGGATGTTTGGAAGTTCTTTCTCTTTCTAAAATTAAAATCCAAATGCAAAAGTGGTCATTATGGACTTTTGCATTTAATATTTCTATAACATAATTAAAAATGGCATTTTATAATAAGCCTTGAGACAGGCTGAATCTTTACTAATGTGCAATTGTGAATTAACACATAATGGCTTCAAAAAGAGTTTAGTCATTAGAGGTTATTATTAAATATATAATTTTATTCATGTTCATAATACATCTTAAAGATGCAAAAGAAAGTAAGTTATTAGTATCTAAACCTAATTTTTATAATTAGGTCTCTCTCTATTTCATAACAACCATGTTAAGACAATGGAAATAGTGGAGAAATCACACACACAATCACACACACACATTCTGAAAGATTAGAAAATATCACATATCAAGAAATTACAAGAACAAAGTAGAATTTAAAATGTTCTTAACATTAGTTTTTCAAGGAGTGGAAAAGGGATAATTGTGTTTCATGTTTAAAAATACTTTTCAGTACACAAAGCAGGCAGAGGATTCATGAGCAGAAGATAAGAAAGGTTGTCCCGTGATGAATAACAGTGTTATTGAAGAAGAATATCTTCAAGGCTGCCTTTCAGATGTATTATCAAGTGAAGAACTGACATGCAAGGGTAGAAAAGGTAGCAAGGTTTTTGGACACACACGCACATACACACACACACACACACACCAAACTGAATAAACAACAACTATGGGCAGTAAATTTACTCCATTCCTCTGCAGAACACTAAAACACAGCTACATTAAAATATTCCTATAGGGATGTTGTACATTCTTGCGGACATTTTCCATGTAGATATTACTTTAAAATTAAATAGAATATTTCATGTCACTATAGAAATTATGTGTATGTATGATAATTATTTTTTTTTCATCTCAGTTGGTAGTGATGAGCACTTTGACACTTTGCAGAATGGTACACAAATATTTCTGTTTGACCATAATAGTATATTTTCATTTCTGAGTATAGCAATAATAAATTAATCCTCATGATAAAAACTATGCCCATTGCTCTGGTGAGGAAAGTGGACCTTACTGAGGTTAGGTAACTAGTTCAGAATTACATAGTAGGTGGAGAGGCTTGGATTCAAATCCAAGAATCCTGATTCTAGATCTGGCAGTCTTAAAAAAAATTACCTCAAATTTGAGCCTAATACAGTTTTCTTACTACCCACATATATTTTATAACATAAGTAGAGATCTTTCACTCTCATAAGATTAAAAGGAATGTGCTAGAGGATGCAGAGATGTCTCAGTGATTAAGAGCACTGGTTGTTCTTCTTGAGGACCCAGGTGTAATTAACAGCACTTACATGGTGGCTCACACTGTAAGTCTAGTCCCAGGAAATCAAATGCTCTCTTTTGGCTTCCTTCAGCACTACATATACATGCAGTGTACAGACATGAGGGAAAAAGACTGATATATAGAAAATAAACAACTAATAAAAGTAATGTACTATCTTTACAGAGACTATAATATGAGGTCTCCATTTATGACTTTTTATTTTATAAATTATCTAGAGAAGGAAAGTATCATTTCTAAATATAGTAACAGGGTGTTAATGTTTTCATTGAATTATTTATAAACCTTGGTTTATTCTGTCGCATAGCAGGCAGGAAAGAGAATCGAATCAACAAATCTATTTTTTGTATTTTTATGTATGCATATGCACATGCACATACAATGAACGCATTCAATAGAGAAATTTTCTACTGTATATTAAAAAAGCTGAATGCAATGTCCATGTCTGTCTGCTGTGACATGCAAAGTTAAGTAGAAATAATGTTCATTAATTCTATTTTGCTGTTGATTATTGCAATGCAAGTCTCAGAACAAGTCTTCAAAAATCCAAGGGCTCGAAGTTACATTGTTGTATATTCCTCTATTAAAGAGTAACAGTTTGATAATAGAGACTGTTCAGTGTCATGTAGTACTGTGGTGAAGGTCAGTCATTATCCCTCTCTAGGCATCAGAAGTCCCACTGAAAGCTGTAGGGTTGTGGAGAGCCCAGATTATAAATTATATCCATTTAATCTTTTTTTATGAATCTCTAAAGCTGCTTATGTGAACAGCTGATAACTCATGCCTCCTTGTTTATGACAACTATTATATTAAGGGTAGAGGGAGTCTGGATTTAATCTATTGTTGACAGTTTTGTAAAAAATAACCTTGTCACCTTCCTGCAGGAACATCCCCATATATTACCTTCAACCTCTTTGTTTTCTCTCTCTCTCTCTCTCTCTCTCTCTCTCTCTCTCTCTCTCTCTCTCTCTCTCTCTCTCTCCCTCTCCCTCTCTCTCTCACACACACACACAATACACACACACACACACAATACACACACACACACACACACACACATACACACACACACCCACACCACTTTTCTATGGCCTCATATAAAGTGTACTGCCCCTGGGTTTTATTGGTTTGGACTTAGGTTTTTTAAAAAAGCTTAGTATACTCATTATGATTTAAAAATTGGAAATTTATATGCAATTTTTAGGAGAAAAAGTACATTTATTAATGTTTAGTATGCATAGAGAAACCTGTGTTTGCCACATTTATCATTATTATTATAACAGTGTTAAACAGGGTGAGAATAAAACTAACTTGTAGTTGTCTGCCACACCCAGGGTAATAATCCCAGAGCAGTAAATCCACATGTCCTTTCATTATACAAGGAAAGGGAGGTGTGGTTGAATTATTTTACAATATTATGCACAGTGCAATTCTTTTATTATGATTTTTCTAATTGTTTTAGGAATATGTATTATTTATATTTTGGGGTCTTATTTATTGATTATTTCATATATGAGAGCCTACTGTATTCTAAATGATTAGTGTTGGTCATGTGTATATGTGTTTACGTCTAGCTTTCTGGGATTAGATCAACTATCTAGAATTCTATGCCCTATAATTAATTAACTCTCCCTTTCTCAGCAGTCACCAGTTTCCTGGAGCTGTTTATCTAGGTTCTTGTGATATTTCCCTCACCTATTTTGGTGTGTTGCTTCATGTTGTTAAGTTTCAGGTCTTGTTTAGGAAACCACATCGTTGAGATTTCATGGCTGCAACATTCCTGTCACATGTAGAAGACACTATTTTGCATGTCTTGGTCCCCTGCTTCTTAGAATCTTTCTTCCCACAATGTATTTTCAAAATGTTTTTCCTACAGTGTTTCCTGAGCCTTAGTTGCAGGGCTTGTGTTGTAGGTGTTTCAGTTAAGGTTGGGTATTCCATTGTCAACTGCATGATGCATTCTGACATCGTTGTTGCATTTGATCTGTGATGGTCTCTATCTGCTGTAAAAAGAAGATTCTTTGAAGAGGATTGAGAGCCACATTTATCTGTGGCTATAAGTGTTGAGAATGTGATTAGAAATGATGCTGTTTTAAGAAAGCAATGGTAGTAAGTTCTCCTCTATGGCCTGTGGCTTTGTCAGCCATGAGTAGTCTACAAGGTTTACTATGCCAGGCATTAACTGTCTTCCAGTATTTTGGGCAACAATTGACCAATGAAAACTTATAAAAATAAAAATCTTCTTTATACCAAAGGGAGCAACCAACTGAGTGAAAAGTAAGCCCACATTGTGGGAGATAATTCTTGTTAATTATACATCTTATAGAGGATTAATATCTAGAAAATATCAAGAACTCAAAAACAATAATAAAAAACCCAAAACCAAGCAAGCAAGCAAGCAACCAAACAAAAAAACAAAACAGAGTCATGAGAATACATGACCAAATTTCAATAATGGGCTAGTGAGAATAAAGAGGTCTCACTAAAAAATAAATAAAGAAGAGCAAAAAGATATCTCAAAAGTGTTGAAGACTCTTAGCAGTTCGGGAATTGCAAATGTAAAGCACTTTGAAATTTCATTTTGCCCCAGTCAGAATGGGGTAACACAGTGATGACAAATGCCAGAGGGAACATGGAGAAAGGCTGTTGGTCCATCTGAAAATTCCAGAATCCTGAATGGAAATATGTATGGAGACTCCTTAGGAAAGGGAAAATGCATTGCCAGATATTGTACTCCTTGGGGTATGCCCAAAGGACTTGGCATCCTTATCCACAGGTACTAGCTCAGCCATGTTCACTGTCATTCCAAACACAATAGGAAGAAATTGGAAACAACCTGTGTTATTCATCTGATGAATGGTTAATGAACTTGTACATATATATAAGGAAAGACAAGTCAGCTGTACAGAAAACTGAAATCATGAAACATGCAGGTAAGGACTGTATTGAGTGAGGTATCTCAGGAAAGCACCACATATTCTCTCTGAATTCTCTGTCCTAGTTATGAATATTTTGATGTAAGTATGCAGTCAAGAGAAAATGGATTTATCAGTGAAGAAAATAATTGAACACTGAAGTTGGGGACTGTGGAGCTCTAGAGAGAAGAATAGTAGGACACAGGTGCTATGAAGGGGGGCATGCTAAAAATGGAGGGAGGAAGAATAAATAACCCTGAAGACCTTTGAGAAAAACCACAGGGCATCATCTTACATTTATTTACAGTTGTACACAAACATGCACACAAGCCAACCTCACACAAGAAATTTATGCCTTTTCTGATGACAGTGCTCCCTCCTGAAGCCATAGATTAACAAAACCACAGTGCCAGGCATGGGAAATCATTTGAGCTGTTGGTTACCGAACTCTAAAAGTCTTTTAAAACAATATAGCCTATTGCTGCCACGGCCCTTGGTTGGCTATAAAAGCTGCAGGTGAGTACGACACTACACACTTCAGATAGAGGTGTAGAGAAACTTAGCTGGAACTGACCCTGTAGTACCCTCCATCTGAGAATTAGTCCTCTTTAGTACCAGGAAGAGCTAGACAAGCTGGAAAAGGAACAAAGCAATCAGCAGTCTTACTCTGTCTGATGCCTAGGAACCAAAACAGTGACCAGTTTGGCAAAGTATTGCATAATTTTAAACAGCTATATTCTTTCTTTCAGGAAGAGAATGCAACAGCCACCTGTTTTGTTTCAAATATAAGATTTCTAATTAATGAGACAGATTTTCAGTTTTCTTGTCAATGAGACAGTGAACAGGTATTCTTTTAGGGAGAAGAATGGAATTTCTAGCTGTGAACATTTGCAATATTTGTGTCTTTATACCATGTGCATCTTTGTAAAAATACTTTTCTTGAGCCAGTAAATATTATTATTTCATGCTAAGAGTCTCTGAAGTTACATAACACTTGTATTCATCACTGGTCAGTATTGGAACAAAGAGACTAGACAGGAGTGGAACATTTGGTTTGATATTCTTGATTGAAATGATCCATGCCTGTGGCAACCCACTCAAGGGTTCAGTGCCAGTCTTTCTCTTATATATTTTTTAAATTGGAGACTATAATTTATTACAACACTTCTCCCTTCACTTTCATCCCTCTAATCCCTCTCATGCATCCAGTGACTCTTTTTCCGTACTGTTTTCATCAGTGGAAAGGAGGAAAAAGGATATGTGGGCAGGAAAATTCAAGTAAAGATGCAGAATGATTTTGGTCCTTTCCATGCAGTCCACTGAGTCAGAGGAGCTATAACTCTTCACTCACTGCAAAGAAACCTGGAAAATGCAACATGTAGGCAGCTGGCCAAGGTTCAGTTCAAATTTTATGATATCTATCATTCTAGGAAAAGAAAAGGGTAGCAGAAACTTTCCAATGATCTACCTCTGTGTCCAGTTGAGATAACTCTGTCATGGATAAAACTGTAGCCATCATCTAGGCGAAACAGTCACAAATATAATCCAATTACTTTATCCCATGCATAGTATAAGGCAAAATTCTTTGGAGTTCATCAAATTGAGCAGCTGAAAGACAGTGTGTCTTCTCTATCTTCAGGAAGAGAAGACCATCAACCAGAATACGTGAGGATATCCAGCAGACAGTGTTGAAGTAGCTATTAGATCCTTTTCAGTAGACCTTGCACGGCTTCTCTGAGTACATATGAAGATGATTCCTTGGTGAACAGGTCCTGCTACCTACCTCTTGACCTGGAGTTGCTCCTTTGATCATTGGCTCTGTGCTCTGGGATGTTCTATTCTTTGGCAGTATGGGAAAACAGTGTGGGAGAATGTGCTTTTGTGGATACCGCTCAGCTTTTGCAGTTGCTTCTTAAAACAGTACAGAATTGTATGATGGCTACTCTAGTGGTAAAGCAAGAAGCCCAAGTATAAGAGGCAGATAGGAGATTTAACAAGCCTCTTAGTCCCTAGAACCCAATGACTGCTTGTAAGAAAAAAGATTATTTGCAAATATGATTAAAGACCTTTGATATTTTTCTATTATTCTGGGTTACCTGAGTGGCCTCAAAATCTAGTCTGAAGTATCCTTATGAGAGAAATGGAGAAGGAAATTGCCCCACAGAATATGAGAAGGTGACATGAAAATGAAGACTGTAGTAGCATGAAGTCAAGCAGTACAAGGATATCTGTGAACTAGCAGAAGGTGGGAGACAGGCATGTCATGGCTGTTCCCTTAGGTTCCAGAAGACCCCACCTCCACTTGACTAGGTATTTTTGAGTGCAGAACTGTGAAAGAAAACACTGTGCTGACCGAAGCTATGGACATTGTGATATAGTCAGTATCTTCATTTGTGAACTTTATATCCAGGGGTTCAACCATTCAAAGGTAGAAAGTATTAAAATAAGCCATACCAAGAGGGAACATGTAGATATTCTTTCTTGCTATGATTCTGTAAACTGTATTGTTTGATGCTTGCTCAAATATTGCTTACATTGTCCTAAAGATTGAAGGCAATACAGAGCTGATCTTAACTATGCAGAGACTATGCTTATGTTGTATGCATGTAAACATTACTGTTTTTGGTAAAAAGAACTTAAATATACTTGGTAACCTTAACTTTGCTGTTCAAGAGAGTTTTGGAACAAGTCACCCACAAGGCATGGCAGATGACTGTGGTTGATTATAGCGGCTGCAGTACACCTAACTATTTGGGTTGGTATGTATTTGTCAATAGAATTCTTTTAAAGATATAGTATACATTTCATTTTATAAAATGAAAGGGATAAGGAAGGAATATGTTTGGTAGAGGCACAGTATGGTATGGGGGGAAGTGAGTATCTCTCTGGGCCCATGCTGAAGCATCCCTTACACCTGAGGGACCAGCCACATGATAGTAGAGAGAGAGAGAGAGAGAGAGAGAGAGAGAGAAACAGACAGACAGGGGAGGGAGACAGAGGTGGGGGAAGGAGTGAGGGAGGGGGAGGGAGGGGAAGAGAGGGGAAGGGAGATGGAGACAGAGACAGAGAGAGACAGAGAGATATGGAGACAGAGACAGAGAGAAATAGAGTCTGTTCATTAGCACATGGAGGTGGGGAATGTGGAGAGAGGGGCAAGAGGGTAAGAAGCAGGAGCAAGAGAAGAGAGCAAGAGCAAGAGAGAGAGGAGGGGTCAAGCAGCACCTTTTACAGTGAGTCAGGCACACCTGGCTGTTGCCAGGTAACTGTGGGGTGGAGCCTAGGCTAAATGCCAGCAGTACACTTTAGGCCTCTTTGTGTCTAGCAATTCCATGTGAAAATAATCACAAGTCACAGTCTCTTGATTATGGCTCTTAAATCTTTCAAATCTCCTATTTGTTTCCTAGTTTCTGTCTGTGCTGTCTAATTTTCTTTCTTTTTCATTTAATGTTAGCTACTTTGCATTCATCAGAAGGAATAGGCTTTTTTTTTTTTTTTTTTTTTTTTTTTTTAGGTCTGGGCTCATTCTGGTGACAGTCTTATTTCTAAGTATTTGATGGGAAATAAAAAAAAGCATTCATTTCCCCAAATTTCTTATTTCTTATTTATCTTTGGTTATAGCTGGCAGGTAGAGAACTGCTAGCAGATTCCCCTTTACAGCTGATATCCTTGCCTATTAGAAAATTCTTGCTTGAACTCAGATTTCTTGTGTATTATAGAAGCAGAAAAAGCAGGCATGGCATGATAATATCTGGACCTTCTTCAGCCAGACTTTCAGAAATGTAGACTTAGAGGTATGGAATCTGCTCTTCATGGTATGAAAGGATGAACAGCCTCTCAGCTTCCTCAGTGTGTGTGTGTGTGTGTGTGTGTGTGTGTGTGTGTGTGTATGTGTGTGTGTGTGTGTGTGTGTGTTCATGTTAAACACATTTTTATTTGTATCTTTTGGCATTTCAGTCATTGTCACATCCTGCTTGGTGGGGAGGGTTGGGAGTAGACCACACCTGGAACAGTGGCTCAAGAAAGTTATGAGAGAGAAAAGGGGTGGGAGGTGGGGGGGGAGATAGGGTGTAGATTTGGGTGGGCAAGGAAGAGATGAGAGGAGTTGAGGAAGGAGAAAGAATTATCAGAATATATTTTATGATAACAACTATTTTTGATAAAGAAAAAGTTATACATACCAATTCCAATTTCTACTGTTGGTCCATATTCAAGTAGCATCTAGTTGTCTGTGACCAGTCACACGTCTCTCTGTCTGCAGAGGTTTCAGTTGGACCATAGGAATAATTACTGTTCTAAAGCTACAGTCAGATATTGCTCATTTTTATCTCAGTAAAACTCATTTCAACTCCCAAACAAGATGAAGGACAGAAAATAACTTTTTGAAAAGGCAAAAACCAACAACCTTTAGAAACTCACAGGGCATGATATAAAGCCCACATATGAACAAGAGAAATGATGAACATTCAGAGAGCAAAGAGGTGTGGTCCTGCGTTCACTTCCTGTAGCCCCTCTGTGATTAGGGAACTAGGATCTAGTTGTGACTTTCACCCCAGTAACACCTTAACATATCAATATATTCCATGGTATAAAGGAGTGAGCAGCTTCTCAGCTCCACACTTCTGAATATGCTCTGGCACACTTTTCTTCCCCCTGGTGGATTAGGGAGGGACTAAGCAGAGTAAATCCTTTGGGCTACTTTTTATTGGATAAGCCAATAAGTCCTCTAGTCTGAGATACTGAGTACCAATGAGTGTGTCTGTACAAGCACAAATTACTACATTGAAGAAAATTAGACTGAATTTTTGTGGTCATGCAGTGAGAAGTCTACCTTTGTAGTCTAATATATAGTACAATGTATTAGAAAAAAAAAGAATTTTCTAAAAGTATAATTTGTCATAAGTTTCTTTGGGGGCAACTTTATTTACTTGAAAGCAACGATTATACATATTGTATTTTAAAACTTTCCCAAAGCCTGGATGTGTAAATTATTTAGTGGATAAATGCATATTGTAACTCTTTTTATGGCTCTGGAAATTATAAAATTGTAAAGAAATAACTAGTTTCACAAGATAACTGGTATATTTAGTTTTCTTAGTGAAAATTTCTTCTTTAGAAGACCTAGGTTTTCACAAATGCAAATTGTGTGTTAAATGTATGATGAAAAATATACTAATTACAGCATCAAAATGTTGCATACTTGCAAAAATAAGCATTTTACATACACAAGCTTCTATTTTGCATTAATATAATAAAATTCACAAAGAAATTGTTGCTTGGATTATGATCTAAGCACATTCTAAGCATTTGTTAAATCTTTGAGTGACACATTGGATAACATAGTGCAAATTGGCTGCCATTCCTCGTATCTAATGATGGTTAATAGTTCAGAAAACAAGCTCAGAATTCACACTCTCATAATGGGGATGTTCCACTGTCAAATCACTTACATATAATTATGATTTTGAAATCATAATGACTAAGTGTGTGTAATTAACAAAACTGAACTTTGAGTGAGAATAAAATGCAAAAATATATGTGACTATTAAAAGCAAAATGCAAGATCCACTTATTTTTATGTGCCTATTTTGAAGACATACGACATGATGTCTTTATGTGCTTATATGTGGGAATACGGTCATTATAGTTTAGACAAAACACATCCATCATCTTGCTGTCATTCTTTAGATTTCTGGAAAGAATATCAAAAATGTTCTTAGTAAATTTCCACTTTATGTAGCATTCTAACGATCGGCCTCATGGTGCATTCCAGGTCTCTAGGCATCCGGCATGCATGTACCTGTGTGCCTTTGTCATTTGTCTTTCTATTTCCCTATCCCACTCTCAGATTCCATCCTTGGTGCTTCCTGTATCTACAAAACTAAAACCAGCATGAGGCCAAATAAAATGCTTGTACTAAGAATACAGTGAATTAATTCCTACTGGGGCTAGGATCATTTTCTTGTGGTATAAATATTTTGTTACATATTTCATGAGGCTGCAGTGAGGTATTTGAACTGTGTTTGGCTTTATATTGTTCATGTTAACCCTGCATTCTGACTTTGGTGTCACATTTCATCATCCAGGTCTCTGAATTCATTTTGTAGACAGAGTGGAGGTCAGGATAACCCTGTACACTCCAGAATTCACTCCAAGGTTAGTAAAATCATATAAGTTGTGTTTCATGAAGGTAGCAGGACCAGTAAAGATAAAGTTAGTTTGAAGATAATTTTATAAATTAGATGTTTGAATTTTGCTACTGTTGAACTTCAGTCTGTCTGTGACTTCTACACCCTTTTTTTCTTATTATTTCTTTACACTTCATAGTATTTTTGATTTATTGTTATGAACTCATGCATTTACATTTATTGAATGTCCCTTCAGAAATTTTGAAAGTAAAAACAATTTATAAAACTATGAAAAGAAAACTAACAAATTATTAGAAAATTATCAATTTAAACTTTTTTTCATGATTTAGAATTTAAATTCATAATATTAGAGAGGAAATGGCAGGCATCAGAACAGATAATAATGAAAATCAGAGAAATGTTAATACATAGTTTGAAATTTTATTATCTAACAAGTTGGAAAATGTAAAAGAAATATAAGTACTTTTAGACAATTATGATCTGATGTTCTATTGCTGTGATGAAACACCATGACCAAAGAGCAAGTTGAAGAGATAAAGGTCTGTGTGGTGTGGCTTCCACATCACTCACTGTTCATCACTGAAGGAAGTCAGGACAGCAACTTGAACAGGGTGGAACCTGGAGGCAAACGATAGTGCAGAGGCTGTGGAGCAGTGCTGCTTTCTGGTGCTCTCATGACTTGCTCATCTTGCTTTCTTATAAAACCCAGGACCAGGACCGCCCAGGCATGGCTTCACCCACAGTGAGCCCTCCTCTCATCAACCACTCATTCAGAAACTGTCTCAGAGCATGATCTTATGGAGGCATTTTCTCAATGGAAGTTTTCCCCTTTCTGATGCCTCTAGCCTGTGCGAGGTTGATGTAAGACTAGCCAGTACAGAACCTAACAAAATTTAGCAAAGGGGACATAAGCAACTTAAGCAGATGTGTAACAAATAATGGAATTGAAAGCATAAGTCTTCTAATTGAAAACACCCAGGCCCATATGGATTTACTGCTGAATGTTGCCTGATACTTAAAGAAGATCTAACACTGATATCCCCTAAGCTATTCCATGAAACCATGGGAACATGTACTACCAAGCTTATTTTATGAAACCAATATTCTCTTGATGTCAAAGATGGATAAGAACAAAATAAAGACAAAAATTTATAGGGCAATCCCCCTGATTAACATTCTATGCAAAACATTTCAATAAGAAAGTTGCAAACTGGCTGGAGGGTTGGCTCAGTGAGTATAAGACAACTTGGTGCTTTTGAAGAAAACCTGTGTTTGGTTCTTAGCTCACAACCACCTGTAATTCCAGTCCCAGGGGACCCAACACCTCCTTCCAGGTTCTGAGGGCACCAGGCACACATGGTGCACATATATTGAAGCAGGTGTTCCCATATACATCTAAAATGAAAATAAGTGTTTAAAATTGCAAACTGAATTCCATAGCACATTTAATAGATTATTGACCATGATCAAGGTGACTTGTTTCAGACATGCAAGCACAATAAATACACAAACCAATAAATGCAATATATAAAAGTTTCAAAGACAGAAATCATATGTTCACCTTGATGGATACTCAAAAATCATTGTACAAAGTCCAACATTTTTTCACGATGAAATTTCTAGAGAAATTAGGAGTAGAAGAAGCATATCTCACCATAATAAAGGGAATATATGCCAAAGACATATCTGACATCTGAAAAACAAAAAAAAAAAAATTAATAAAATCGGAATGTGAGAAAGGTCTTTACTTTTCTTATGTTTATCCACTAACATAATTTATTTTTAAAGTTCTAGATATAGCAATAAGAAAAAAAAAACAAATGAAGGGGATACAAATAGAAAATAAAGAAGCCAAATCACCCTTAATCATGCATGGCAGCAGCCATTATGAGACCACAAAATCTTAATAAAAAAACCTCTTAGATTTGATAAGCACTTTAAAAAATAAGCAGAATAAAAAATCAACATACAAATCAGTAGCTTCATTTTGTTTACTCATAATGAAGTTGCTGAGAAAGAAACCAGGAAAATAATCTCATTCATAATATCTTAAAAAACAAACATAACTGATGAAGCGAGAAACCTTTCCAATGAGGAATTTAGAACAAGGGAAGGGACTGAAGAAGAAATTAGAAGACAGGAGGATCTTCCTATGCTTTTTTGTCAGCAGAGTTAGTATTAGGAAAATGGTTGACCAAAAGCAACTTGGAGAGGAAAGGGTTTGCTTGGCTGAGTATCAATCCATCATCAGGAGAAGCCAAGGCAGATATTCAGGTCAGGCATGTAAAGGCAGAACCTGAAGTGGATACCTTAGAGGAACACTGGTTACTGGTTTGCTCCCATAGGTTTTCAAGGGATACTAGTTCCCAGAGGGTCGTGCCCATATAAGTCATTTGTCAAGAAAATGCCCCACAGACTTTTGTAGGCTCAGTCTAATAAAAGCATTTCTCCCTTGAAGTTTCTCTTCATTTCTGTCAGGTTAAAAACAGCAACAAAAAGACATCTAGCCAGGAGAATGGGTATCAAAAGAAATCTACAGATATAGTGCAATTCTTATCAAAATTACTTTTGCTCAGAAATTATAAAAGTGAGTGAGAGAGAGAGAGAGAGAGAGAGAGAGAGAGAGAGAGAGAGAGAGAGAGAGATCTTTAAGCACAAAAGACCCAGATAACTAAAGAAATCCTGAGATCCTGAGCAAGAGTGGAGAGTCACATTACCGTGTCATGCTACACAGAGACAGTGACAAAGCCAGCAGGAGACTGTCATAAGAACAATGACATAAGTCAATTGAATAAAGTGGATGGCCCAGTAAAGCCAACTGAGCACTTCCAGAAGCATTGTCACAACACACCATGCAGGAAAAAATCCCGAATTTCTGCATGTAGAATCAACTAGATCTCTATATCTCCCACATCAAAATTAAAATGAATTACAAATGTATCAAAGTGCTTAGTGTAAGCCCCAAACTATGATATTCTTAGGAGAAAATGTAGAAAAAGCATTTCAAGATAAAGGCAAGGAGAGGACTTTTTGAAAAGAACTCCAATTGGCCAGAAAGTAAAGTCAAGAACTGAAAAATGTGATAACATGCAATTAAAACATCTCTGTACTTTGAAGAGCACTTTCACTTCGTGAAGGGGCAACCTATGGCTGGAGAGAAGTCTTTGGTTGGTAAGCCATGACAGAGGGTTAACAGTTAGCATATACAAGGAACTCAAAATACTAGAAAGCTAAAGCCAAATAACACTGCAGGTAAACAGGCAATGGATTAAACAGACGATTCTCCTAAGAGGAAGCATAGGTGACTAATTAGTATCGAAAAAGTACTGTGTTCTCATCCATGTGGAAAGTGCAAATTAAAGCATCACTGACATTTTGTCTCACCCTAGGCACATTAATAAAGCAACAGTAAAGGCTGCTGAGGCTGTAGGGGAAAGATGACTTTTACTTACTCCTGGTGGAAATGAAAATTGTTCTATCCACTGGGGGAAAACTAAAGCTAGAACTACCATATGACCCAGCTACACAATTCTGGAGCACACACACACACACACACACACACACACACACACAAAGGACATATACATCCATATTACAGTATATTTTCACACCAATCCATATTTCAATCACCACTGCTGTGTGATTCACAGCTGTCAAGATGTTCATTTAGTTTACATGCCTGTCAACAGAAGGATGAATGAAGAAACTGTGATATATGTATGCAATGGAGTTGTAATCATCCGTAAAGGGGAATTCAATTGTCTTCACTGCTAGAAACTGGATGTAACTGGATATTAGCATGTTAAGTGAAATGAGACAGGTTTAGAAAGAGAAATATCTAATGTTTTCTCTTATTTATAGAGATAAATAGATAAATAAAATCATGATTGTGCATATAATGTATGTATATATTACATGTAAAGAAGTAATGGCAGAGGAAGCTAGTTTACTACCACAGGTGGGTAGGAGTTGGAATGGAAGGTAATAGGAGATGAATGTGGTAAAAATAAAAGATAGATTTATCAAAGCTACTACTATCTACACATTTATCTACAACAAAATATGCTAATTAAGTGTTTAATATTCTATGTAATTTAATTATGGTGCTTTCTTAGTAATCAATATGTTAACAGAGTACTTCCTTCTCTGAAGTCTAGACAGACAATATTACATGGAGCTTCCTGTTCTACAGAATAGGATTTTAAAGACCTGTTTGTGGGGAGGGGTTATAGTCCCATGTTCACATTTCATTCTGAACTTCCATGTTCACAGATTTCACTCAGTTCAGGGACTGCATTAGTCTTGTATGCTGCTTTATGTTATAATGTAGAATCTTGAGAATGAACCTAATGCCTTTTCTCAATATTTATGAATAAAACGATACAAATTAAAACAAAAGAAACAAAACACTCTACTACAGGCTTGTCTGTTGAGTGTTATTTTAACCTAAGGGAGAGGAGAGATTTCTTTTGCTGCAGTGAAAACAACCACAAATTCTACTAGATATTTAAAAATTTTGTAATTATATTCACATACAAAAAACTTAGCAGTGTGCATTTAGCTCAGTTTAGTGGCAAGATTTTTAGCCTTTGCTTTTTCCAGCTTGCCAATGTGAGCCAGAGTTAGGACCCAGTGCATTGCATTTCTCTTATCTGTTGCCATAATTGTACCTAATAATTTCCACCAGCTTAGCCCGAGCACCCTTGTCTTCTGACTTAATCAATGTGAAGGCATCAGCTGGCCCAAGTCTTCCAGGGGATCGTCTGCCTCAGCCTGGCCTTGATGATGCAGAAGGGAACTACTAGCTCAAATGGAGTCTAGTCATGGCAATACTAGAACAGTCTTGTTGTCTACCAAGGTGGTGACTGTATCGACCTCTGCTCAAAGAACAGGTCTTAGCTAGGACATCTCCTTCACCAGCAGCGTTCTTTTCAGCAAGGACTGGTAGCCATTGCTGCTTCTCTTACAAAAACTAAAGCAGCTGGGTCAAGGAACTGGTTAATATAGGAGGTACTTTGAACCACTAACAAAGGATGGCCCTTTGACTCTGCAGCCTGATGTAGTGGGACCATTTTACTAAGCATATGAGATCCCTTGGGCTAGATCTCACTGTTTTTAGTTCTTTTCTCAAACAGAGGAATGACTACCTTTTTGACCTCCTATGTTTTTTTCAGGACTGCGGGGGCGGAAGGGGTTGTGGGGAGTCCATCTTCTCCTCTTTGGTTTTGTTTCATTTGAGCATCTTGCTCAGCTGGAGGAGAGTTAGATATTTTGTTAATCCTCCCTAACCTGGGGTTTTTCATCAGCTACTTTGTTTCTCCCAGATGATGGTGTTACTCCATCCTTAGTTGTTCCTGTCCTCACTGTTTACATTCTCCTTCCATCTGCTTCTGTTCCTGGATGGCACAGATAGCTCCAAGCTTCTCACATCCCCTTAGCAACTCCTCTTAGACTCCAATCCAGAGCTCATTAAATGTTCAGAGAAAAGGACTCTTTTGGAAAGAAACACTAGAAATTTTGGTTGAAAATAGCTCTGTGGCACTTTCCTCATTATCCTCCCATACTTAGAAGAATAAGGAGAAGGATGGTTTTGTTCTGTTCTACCAGGCTCTTATTCCAAAATGTAAGATAAGAAGAAAAATAGTGGGGATGTTTTCTATTCCACATTTAGCTATTATCACGAAACTTCGGAGTCATCAACACTTTAGGAATGTAACGGACATGACACAGCCTGCTTGAGAACTCATTGGTCTGGGATTAGCATCCTTGGTAGGAACACACTACTGTGTGGATAATAATGTAGCAATTAACAGGTAAAAGGTAAATCTTTCCTTTCTATTTTTGTATTTCTAGAATCTCTTCCAGGTGGGCAATTTTACAACAGAAAAGATACCTCATTGTGTTTATGTGATTTAATCATGTCTAGATATATGGCCAGATTCAATGATGGGCTATGTGGATAAAAGTACAATTATTCCATATCAGAATTAAGAATATTGGTTCATTATAAGTGATATTTCTACTGAGAGTTGACCTTACTTCTCAGCAGTCCCTGTGACCTGTATGTCTAAAAGCTGTTCTATATGTAATTTCTGCCCACAATTTGATCTACAAAAGGGGTGGCAGAATTGGTGAGACTGATAATTATGTGCTTTTACACACTGCTGTTAGGATATTGAACATGGAAAATACTCTGAGATCCTGACCTATTCTGGATTTGATGTTATTTCAGGGTTGTCAATTTTATATTCCTCAGCCTGCATTTTGTCCCTTTCATTTTTCAGAAGTAACAGATAAAAAACTATTACTAATGTGTATGTGTCAGAGTTCTCTAGAGGAAAAGGGCAGTGTGGTCTCTGTCTCTCTGTCTTTCTCTCAGTCTTTCTCTCTCTCTCTCTCTCTCTGTCTCTCTCCCCTCGTGTGTGTGTGTGTATGTGTGTGTGTGTGTGTGTGTGTGTGTGTGTGTGTGTGTGTAGATTCACTTATATAACATGGTCTGAGTAGTCCAATAAAGGTTGTCTGTATAGATCCTGATTTTCCCATCATTAGCTGACCGGTTAATAAGAACGAATGGCCAGAATCTTGTTTTAAAAGGCTTTAAGTTGAGAATCAAGATTAACTAGCACAGTGTTGTAATCTCTTCCCATAGGATAGTTTTTCTCATATTGTGGTAGTAGTGTGGTATTAAAAACTCAGGATGTCTGCCTCAGACATCTTCAGTCATATTTCCAAGAAATGTCCTGTTGCTGTGCAGGAGAGATACCCAAGTCTAACAGTCACCTGTACACAGAAACGACTCCCTGAGAACTAAGGGATCTCATACACTTACATCTACTTTAAATGCTCAGGTATGATCATCTCTTCAGTAGTTTCTTTCTTACCTTCTGGTTTTCTCTCCTTTCAGAATGAGGCTTGGAACCAGAAGAGAGAAGTGCTGTAGATAGGGAGATCTCACTTCCTTGGCCAGACTGCCACTTGCAGAGTTGGTATTTGTTTTTCTTCTTTTTTTTTTTAAATTGAAAACAGATTCTTTTCTCACAAAGTATATCCTGATTATAGTTTCCCTTCCCTCTGCTCCTCCCAGTTCTTTCCTACATCCCTTTCCATTCAGAGTCCATTTTCTGTCCCTCCTGGAAATGAGCAGACTTCTAAGAGATAACAAAACATTGCAAAATAAAATATAGTAAGATTAAACAAAGACAATCACATGGAACTCAGACAAAGCCAAACAAACAAACAAAAAAGAACCTAAGAGAAGGCACAAGAATCAGAGACCCACTTAGTCACATACCCAGGAGTCCCATGAAAACCCAAACTGAGAGTTTTAGTACACACACACACACACACACACACACACACACACACACACACACACAAATGCACATACACACAGGAGTTGATGCAGACCCACAGAGGTCCTGTATTTGCAGCTTCAGTATCTGTGAGCTCATATGAGCCTTTCTCAGTTGATTTAGAAGTCTCCAAATGATGGAGGAAATGAAATCCCAACTGGCCAACTCTTATCAGCAAACAAACCCTAGAGTACTGGGACTGGATTACATCCAATTGAGTTGTTGGCCAAAGGGGTCCTGTGGAAATCTCCAAACAACTCAAACTGTTGCCAAGACAATAGGCTGCTTTCCATAGACTGACAACAAAGTCCTGCTGCTGAAGGCAATAGTCACACAATTAGTTGAACATGAAGAGATCCATCTAGTGCCTACATAGAGCTTTCTCCCCTACCCTCTCCTGTTTTTGTATGGGAAGGCACTCTGCAGGCTAACAAAAGAGAAACACAAACACTAACAGCCACAAACCCTTTGATTTATAGTTTTATTTTGGTTGCAAAATATACTAAGGCAATGGTGGCACAAAACTTATGGGACCACCCAGTGTCTGATTTGACCTAAGACCCATACCTATGATAAGGTGGTGGTAAACTGACTGACACCTATGACATTCTGCTGTGCTTATAGATCAGTGCCCTGTTCAGCCATCATCAGAAAAGCTTTCTCCTGAAGAAGATGGTAACAAATACAGGGTTCCACAGCCAAACATTATACACACACACATATGCACACATACACACAAGTGGAGAGAGAGAGAGAGAGGAAGGGAGGGAGGGAGGGAAGGATGGAGGGAGGGAGGAAGGGAGGGAGGGAGGGAAGGATGGAGGGAGGGAGAGAGGGAGGGAGGGAGGGAGGGAGGGAGGGAGAGAGGGAGAGAGAGAGGGGGGGGGGGAACAGATTTAAGTGGAATATATTCTTCAAATTCCTCCTCTCAGATCTCAGGATCCATGAGAAGTCCACAGAAGAGAAGGGGGGAGTCCTTGGCATGGCAATTATTTAAATGCTTACTCCTTTGTGTGAAGCACAAGGCAGAGGAAGATCAATATTTCCTTAGCTAGATCCCTCACTCGAGGCTTTGGTAGTACTTTTAGAGGATAAAATAGCTTACATTTCTGCTATTCATGAAACACGTAGCTTGGTGTGAATAGCCAGTGTCTTCTAAAATACTTTCCAAAGTCCTCTGTGTCTCAGTTTGTGTTGAGTTTCGAGGATTCATGACAGAGCAGGGGAGCCCCAACACTCTCCTTGGACTGTACAGTTAATTCATTATTTCGGGTTTGGATTTGCAATAGCTACCAGGCCTCAGCAAAGTTTTCTTTAACACTGCTTTTCACAAGAACCATTTTCTACAATTTTTTTTAATAGAGAGATATAATAGCAATCTTTTCTTTTCTTTTTTTTAAACGACATTATTTTACAAAACAAAGATAAATGTACAGATTTTAAACATTTTTTGCTTAAAATTATACATTTTTGTTAGTACTGTATTTTCAGATATTAAAATAATTTTTACATAAAACTATGTGAATATATTTTTTAGTCAGTACTTGATTTCTTCAAGGGCTTGATAGTATGCATTGAAAACCTAATAGTTACCATGAGCATAAAGTACATGCAAAACAAAACGCAACATGGAAATAGTCAAAGTCTTCTTGTTTTGTAAATATATATATATATATATATATATATATATATATATATATATATATATATATATATATATATTTGTTTTCTGTATTTCTTGGACTTCATACAGTCTGTGAGTTGTTTCTGGGGGAGTGCAAGCCTCTGGGGTTAGCATCCCAATATCAGTGACTGCATATTATGTCTGTTCTTTTGTGACTGGGTTATCTCACTCAGGATGATATTCTCTAGATGCAGCCATTTTCTTAAGAATTTGGTTAAGTCATTGTTTCTGGTGGCTGAGTAGTATTCCATTGTGTAAATGTACCACAATTTTTGTATCCATTTATATTCTGAAGGACATCTGGGTTCTTTCCAGCTTCTGGCTATTATAAATAGAGCTGCTATGAACATTGTGGTGCATATATCTTTGTTGTGTATTAGAGTGTCTCTGGGGTATATGCCCAGAAGTGGAATAGCTGGGTCTTCAGGTAGTATTACATCCAATTTTCTGAGGTATCGCCAGACTGATTTCCAGAGTGGTTGTATCAGTTTGCAACCCCACCAACAGTGGAGAAGTGTTCCTCTTTCTCCGCAGCCTCTCCAGCATCTGCTGTCATCTGATTTTTAGATCATGGCCAATCTGACTGATGTGAGGTGGAATCTCAGGGTTGTTTTGATTTGCATTTCCCTGATGGCTAAGGATGTCTAGCACGTCGTAAGATGTTTCATGGCCATTCAGTGTTCTTCAACTGAGAAAGTTTTGTTTAGCTCTGTACCCCATTTTTTAATAGGGTTATTTGATTCTCTGGTGTCTAGCTTTTTGAGTTCCTAGTATTACTCGGATATTAGGCCTCTATCTGAAGTGGTGTTGGTAAAGATCTTTTACCATTCTGTTGGTTGCCGTTTTGTTTTCTTGACGATGTCCTTAGCCTTACAGAAACTTTGCAATCTCATTAAGTCCCATTTGTTAATCTTTGACCTTAGAGCTTGAGCCATTGGTGTTTTGTTCAGGAAATTTTCTCCTGTGCCTATGAGTTCTAAGGTTTTCCCTACTTTCTCATCTAATAATTTCAGTGTATCTGTTTTAATGTGGAGATCTTTGATCCACTTACACTTGAGCTTTGTACAAGGAGATAAGAAAGGGTCTGTTTTCATTCTTTTGCATGCTGAGTGCCAGTTGGACCAGCACCATTTGTTGAATAGGCTGTCCTTTTTCCATTGAATGTTTACTGCTCCTTTGTCAAAAATCAGGTGACCATATACATGAGGGCTCATTTCTGGATCTTCTATTCTATTCCATTGATCCACATGCCTATTTCTGTACCAGTACCATGCAGTTTTCAGCACAATTGCCTTGTAATATAGCTTGAGGTCAGGGATAGTGATTCCCGCAGATGTTTTTTTTTTTTTTTTTTTGTTGTTGAGGATGGATTTAGCTATTCTAGGTCTTTTGTTATTCCATATGAAATTGCACATTGATCTTTCCAGTTCCATGAAGAACTGGGTTGGAATTTTGATGGGGATTTCATTGAATCTGTAGATTGCTTTTGGTAGGATGGCCATTTTTAAGATGTTGATCTTTCCAATCCATGAGCATGGGAGATCTTTCCATTTTCTGAGATCCTCCTCAATTTCTTTCTTTAGAGGTTTGAAGTTTTTGTCGTACAGGTCCTTCACTTGCTTAGTTAGAGTCACCCCAAGGTATTTCATAGTTTTTGTAACTATTGTGAAGTGTATGTTTTTCCTAATTTCTTTCTCCACATGTTTGTCTTTTGAGTATAGGAAGGCTACTGATTTGTTTGAGTTATTTTTGTATCCAGCCACTTTGCTGAACTTGTTTATCAGCTGTAGAAGTTCTCTGGTGGAATTTTTGGGGTCACTCAAGTACACTATCATGTCATCGGCAAAGAGTGATGCTTTTATCTCTTCCTTTCCGATTTTTATCCCCTTGATCTCCTTTTGCTGTCTAATTGCTCCAGCCAGGACTTCCAGTACTATGTTGAATAGGTAGGGGGAGAGTGGGCAGCCTTGTTGAGTCCCTGATTTTAGTGGGATTGCTTCAAGTTTCTCGCCATTAAGTTTGATGTTGGCTGTTGGTTTGCTGTATATTGCTTTTATTATGTTTAAGTATCGACCTTGGATTACTGTTCTTTCCAGGACTTTTAACATGAAGGGGTGTTAGATTTTGTCAAATGCTTTCTCAGCATCTAATGAGATTACCATGTGATTTTGATCTTTGAGTTTGTTTATATGGTGGATTACATTGATGGATTTCCTTATGTTAAACCATCCCTGCATCCCAGGGATAAAGCCTACTTGGTCATGATGAGTGATCGTTTTAATGTGTTCTTGGATTCGGTTTGCATGGATTTTGTTGAGTATTTTTGCATCAATGTTCATAAGTGAGATTGGTCTGAAGTTCTCTTTCCTTGTAGGGTCTTTGTGTGGTTTAGGAATGAGGGTTATTGTAGCCTCAAAAAATGAGTTAGTTAGTAGTCCATCTGATTCTATCTTTTGGAATAGTTTGGAGAGTATTGCTGTTATGTCCGCAATAAAAGTCTGATAAAATTCTGCATTGAACCCATCTGGACCTGGGCTTTTTTTGGTTGGGAGGCTTTTGATGACTTCTTCTATTTCTTTAGGTGTTATGGGATTATTTAGATGGTTTACTTAGTCCTAGTTTAACTTTAGGATCTTGTATCTGTCTAGAAATTGATCCATTTCTTCCAGATTTTCCAACTTTGTGGAGTATAGGCTTTTGTAGTAGGATCTGATGATTTCTTGAATTTCCTCAGTTTCAGTTGTTATGTCTCCACTTTCATTTTTGATTTTGTTAATTTGTACACTCTATCTTTGCCCTCTACTTAGTCTGGCCTGGGGTTTATCAATCTTGTTGATTTTCTCAAAGAACCAGCTCTTGGTTTTGTTGATTTTTTCAATGGTTCTTTTGTTTCTATTTGGTCTATTTCTGCCCAAATTTTGATTATTTCTTACCGTCTACTTTTCTTGGGTGTATCTGCTTCTTTTTGTTTTAGGGCTTTTAATTGTGCTGTCAAGTTGTTGATGTATGCTCTCTCCAGTTTCTTTTTTGAATTACTTAGGGCTATGTGTTTTCCTCTCAGTACTGCTTTCATTGCATCCCATAGTTTTGGGTATGTTGTGTTTTCGTTTTCGTTGAATTCTTGAAAATCCTTAATTTCTTTCTTTATTTCTTCTTTGACCCTGCTATCGTTTAACAGAGCATTGTCTAGTTTCCATGTGTAAGTGGGCTTTTTGTTGTCTTTGTTGTTGTTAAAGACCAGCTGTAGACTATGGTGATCTAAGAGGATGCATGGGAGTATTTCAATCTTTTTATATCGATTGAGGGTCATTCTGTGTCCAATTATATGGTCAATTTTCGAGAAGGTGCCATGGGGTGGTGAGAAGAAGTTGTATTCTTTTACTTTAGGATGATATGTTCTGTAGATATCTATTAATTCTTGTTGGTTCAAAGTCTCTGCTAGTTTTGCAGTGTCCTTGTTCAGTTTCTGTTTCCGTGATCTGTCCATTGGAGAGATGGGTATTAAAGTCTCCCACTATTATTTTGTGGGGTGAAATGTATTTTTTGAGCTTTAGTAGGGTTTCTTTTATGAATGTGTGTGCTTTTGTATCTGGAGCATACATGTTAAAGATTGAGAGTTCCTCCCGATAGATTTCCCCGGTAATGAGTAAAAAGTGTCCCTCCTTATCTTTTTTGATAACTTTTGGTTGGAAATTTACTTTATTTGATATTGGAATAGCTACTCCAGCTTGCTCTTGGGGCTGTTTGCTTGGAAGTTTTTTTCCCACCCTTTTACTCTGAGATAGTGTCTGTCTTTGTCTCTGAGATGAGTTTCCTGTATGCAGCAAAATGCTGGATTATGTTTATGTATCCAGTCTGATAGCCTATGTCTCTTTTTTGGGGAGTTGTGTCCATTTATGTTAATAGATATTAAGAAATAATTGTTTCTGTTTCCTGCTATTATTGCTTTTGTAGGTTGAGTTGTATCTGTGTCTTTTTCTTCTTTTGGTTTTCTTGCTTAGTAGTTTTCTTGTTTTTACTAGCATGTAGTTCCCCTCATTGTATTGGGTTTTCCACCTATAATTTTTTGTAGTGCTGGGTTTGTGGTCAGATATTGTGTTAATTTAGATTTGTCTTGAAATATCTTCATCTCTCCATCTATGGTGATTGATAGTTTTGCTGGGTATAGCAGCTTGGTCTGGCACTTGTGCTCTCTTAGGGTGTGCATGATGTCTTTCCAGGCTCTTCTTGTTTTCATAGTCTCTGTTGAGAAATCGGGTTTAATTCTGATTGATCTGCCTTTATATGTTACCTGACCTTTTTCCCTTACTGCTTTTAGTATTCTTTCTTTGCTTTGGGCACTTGGTGTTTTTACTATTATGTGTCGGGAGGTATTTCTTTTCAGGTCCAACCTATTTGGGATTCTGAAGGCCTCTTTTATGCTCGTGGTCATCTCATTCTTAAGGGTAGGGAAGTTTTCTGCTAAGACTTTGTTGAAGATATTTACTGTGCCTCTTAGTTGATACTCTTCTCCCTCTTCTGTTCCGATTATCCTTAGGTTCGGTCTTCTCATTGTGTCCTGGATCTCCTGGACATTTTGGTTTAGGAGCTTTTTGTTTTTTGCATCTTCTCTGGCTGTTTTTTCTGTTTACAATGTTGTCTTCTGCCCCAGAGATTCTCTCTTCCATCTCTTGTAGTCTATTGGAAATACTTGCTTCTGTGACTCCTGATTTCTTTTTTAGGTGTTCTACCTCTAGGGTTATCCCTTTTAGTATTTTCTTTATTGTGTCAATTTCCATTTTAAATTCCCTCTTCATTTCCTTCATCTCTTTGGTTCTGTTTTCCTCTAGTTCTTTGAGTTCTTTGAGTGTTTTTCTTGTTTCCTCTTTAAACGCTTCTGATTCTTTTTGCTTTTCCTACCGTTCTTGTTTAAGTATTTCTATCAGCATCTTGAGGTATGATTTCAGGTCTGTGTCTTCTTTTTCTGGAGTGTTTGGTATTCCAATATTTGCTGTTATGGGAGATCTGGGTTCTGGTGTTGCCATGTTGTCTTGGTTTCCTTGGGATATACTCTTTCGCTTTCCTCTTGCCATCTTGTTGTCAGAGATATGTTCTTGCCTTTCCCTTGTATCTGGTCTGTGTCCCTGGATCTCCACTGGTCCAGCTTGCAGATGAATCGAGCCCTTTTCTATGCCCCAAAGTCGCCTGATGGAAACAGAAGTTCCAATGCTGTGTTTCTGGTCCCTGCATCAGGCAGGGCAGGGGCACGCTTTTCGTGAGCACTCCGCAGAGATTTCTCTGCTTCCTGCCTGCCGAGATCTTGTACTCACCAGTCTTTAAAACTTTAGGAACTGCTGGTCCAGGTGGCATATCGGCCAAGGCCTGTCGAGGTCCCATTTATCAATTCTTGATTTTAGAGCACAAACCATGGTTGTTCTGTTCAGGAATTTTTTTTCCCTGTGCCTATGTGTTCTAAAGTCTTCCCTACTTTCTGTTTTATTAATTTCAGTGTACCTGATTTTATGTGGAAATCTTTGATCCACTTAGACTTGAGTGTTGTATGAGGAGATAAAGAAAGGATCAATTTCCATTCTTCTGCCTGCTGACTGCCAGTTGAACCAGCACCATTTGTTGAAGTTGCTGTCCTTTTTCTATTGAATGTTTTTAGCTCCTTTGTCAAAGATCAAGTGACCATAGGTATGTGGGTTCATTTCTGGGTCTTCAGTTCTGTTCCAATGATCTACCTGCTGTCTCTGTACCATGCAGTTTTTGTCACAATTGATCTGTAATACAGCTTGAGTTCAGGGATGGTGATTCCCCAAGAATTTTTTTTTTTATTTTTGAGAATATTTTTTGTCATCCTGGGTTTTTTATCATTCCAAATGAATTTACAAATTTCTCGTTCTAACTCTATGAAGAATTGAGTTGGAATTTTGATGGGGATTGCATTGAACCTGTAGATTGCTTTTGGTAAGATGGCCATTTTTACTGTGTTGCTCTTTCTTATCCATGAGCACGTGAGATCTTTCCACCTTCTGTGGTCTTCTTCAATTTCCTTCTTCAGAGACTTGAAGTTTTTGTCATACAGATCCTTCACTTGCTTGGTTATGGTCACACCAAGTCATTTTATCTCTATTTATTTGTCTGTCTGTCTATTCTTTGTGACTATTGTGAAGGGTGTCAATTCTCTAATTTTCTTCTCAGGCTGTTTATACTTGGAGTAGAGGAAGGCTACTGATATGTTTGAAATAATTTTTTATACAACCCCTTTGCTGAAGTTGTTTATCAGCGGAAAAGGTCTCTGGAGAAATTTTTGGGGTCACTTAAGTATACTATCATATCATTGACAAATAGTGATATTTTAACTTGTATCCTTTAGTTCCCTTTTTGCTATCTGATTGGTCTGGCTAGTAATTCTAACTATATTGAATAAGTTAGAAGAGAGAGGGCAACCTTGTCTAATCACTCGTTGTAGTGGGGTTGCTTCAAGTTTCTCACTATTTAATTGTATGTTGGCTATTGGTTTACTGCATATTGCTTTTACTATGTTTAAGTATGGGCCTTGAATTCCTGAGCATTCCAAGATGAAGGGGTGCTAAGTTTTGTCAAGTGCTTTCTCAACATCTAAAGAAATGATCCTGTGTTTTTTAAATTTGTTTATATAGTAGATTACATTGATAGATTTCTGTGTATTAAAGCATCCTTACATCTCTTCAATCTAGCCTATTCATTCATGATGAATGATCGTTTTGATGTGTTCTTGGATTCAGTTTGCAGGAATTTTATTGACTATTTTTATATCAGTGCTCATGAGGAAAATTGGTCTGAAGTTCTCTTTTCTTGTATGGTCTTTGTGTGGTTTAGAAATAAGAATAATTGATGTTTCTAAGAATGAGTTGGGTAGTGTTTCCTCTGTTTCTATTTTGTGGAATAGTTTGGAGAGTGTTGGTATTAAGTCTTCTATGTAGGTCTGGTAGAATTCAGCATTAAACCAATCTGGTCCTGCACATTTTTTGGTTGGGGGCTTTTGATGACTTTTTCTATATCTTTATGGGTTATGGGGCTGTTTAGATGGTCTATCTGATCCTGATTTAACTTTGGTACCTGGTATTAGTCTAGAAAATTGTCTATTTCCTCTAGATTTTTCAGTTTTGTTGAGTATAGGCTTTTGTAGTAGAATCTGATGACTACTTGAATGTCTTCAGTTTCTGTTGGTATGCCTTCTCTTTCATTTCCTATTTTGTTAATTTGCATACTCTCTCTGTGCCTTCACTTTTGTCCGGTTAAAGATTTATCAATCTTGTTGATTTTCTCCAAGAACCCACTCCTTTTGTTGATTCTTTGTATAGTATTTTTTGTTTCTACTTGCTTGATTTCAGCTCTGAGTTTGATTATTTCCTGTAGTCAACTCCTCTTGGGTGTATCTGCTTTTATTTGTTCTAGAGCTTTCACGTGTTCTGTGAAGCTGGTAGTTTATGCTTCCTCCAGTTTCTTTTTGGAGGCACTCAGAGCTATGAGTTTTCCTATTAGCACTACTATCATTGCGTCCCATTAGTTTGGGTATGTTGTGCCTTAATTTTCATTAAATTCTAAAAGAGTCTTTGATTTCTTTCTTTATTTCTTCCTTGACCAAGCTATCATTGAGTAGAGCATAGTTCAGCTTCCATGTGTATGTGAGCTTGTTGTTGTTTTTGTTGTTATAGAAGGCTAGACTTAGTACATGGTGATCTGAATGGATGAATGGGATTATTTCAATGTTCTTGTGTCTGTTGAGGCCTCTTTTTTGACTTAGTATGTGGTCAATTTTCGAGAAGGTGCCATGAAGTGCTGAGAAGAAAATATATTCTTTTGTTTTAGGATGAAATATTCTATGCATATCTGTTAAGTCCATTTGGTTCATAACTTCTGTTAGTTTCACTGTGTCTCTAGTCAGTTTCTGTTTTTGTGATGTGTCCATTCACGAGAGTGGGATGTTGAAGTCTCCCACTATTATTGTGTGTGGTGCAATATATGCTTTGAGCTTTAATGGAGTTTCTTTTATGAATGTGGGTGCCCTTGTATTTGGAGCATAGATGTTCAGGACTGAGAATTCATCTTGATAGATTTTTTCCTTTGATGAGTAAAAAGTGTCCTTTCTTGTTGTTTTTTTATGACTTTTGGGTTGAAAATCTATTTTACTCAATATTAGGAAGGCTACTCCAGCTTGTTTCTTGAGAACATTTTTTCAGAAAGTTTTTTCCTAACCTTTTACTCTAAGGTAGTGCCAATCTTTGTTGCTGAGATGAGTTTCCTGTATGTAGCAAAATGCTGTGTCCTATTTACATATCCAGTCTGATAGTCTTTGTCTTTTTATTGGGGAATTGAGTCCATTGATGTTGAGAGACATTAGGGACCACTGCTTATTGTTTCCTGTTATTTTTTTGGTGTTAGAGGTAGAATTATATTTGTAGCCTTTTTTCTTTTGATTTTGTTGTGAGAGTATTATTTTCTTACTTTTTGTAGGTGTAGTTTCCCTCCTTGTGTTGGAGTTTTCCATCTGTTTTCCTTTGTAAGGATAGATTTGTGGACAGATATTGTATAAATTTGGTCTTGTCATAGAATATCTTGGTTTTTCCATCTATATTAACTAAGAATTTTGTTGAATATAGTAACCTGGGCTGGAATTTGTGTTCTCTTATGGTCTGTATGATGTCCATCCAGAATCTTCTAGCATTCATATTTTTGTTGAGAAGTCTGGTGTAATTCTAATCAGTCTGCCTTTATATGTTACTTGACCTTTTTCCCTCACTGCTTTTAGTCTACTTTCTTTGTTTTGAACATTTGGTATTTTGACTATTATGTGTCAGGAGGAATTTCTTTTCTGGTCCAATCTATTTGGAGTTCTGTAGACTTCTTGTATGTTTATGGTTATTTCTTTTTTAGGTTAAGGAAGTCTTCTATAATTTTGTTGAAAATATTACTGGGCCTTTTAGTTGGGAGTCTTTGTTCTCTTCCACACCTATTATCCTTAGGTTTGGTTTCTCATTGTGTCCTGGATATTTTGGATGTTTTGGGTTAGGAGCTTTTTAATTTTTACATTTTCTCTGACTGTTGTGTTAATGCTTTTTACATTATCTTCTGCCCCTGAGATTCTCTCTTCCACCTTTTGCATTCTATTGGTAATGCTTGTGTCTATGACTCTTGACCTCTTTCCTAGGTTTTCTATCTCCAGAGTTGTCTCTCTTTGTATTTTCTTTATTGTTTCTATTTCTACTTTTAGTCCTGAATAGTATGATTCAATTCTTTTATCTGTTTGTTTGTCTTTCTCTGTGTTTCTCTAAGAGCTTGTACTTGTTTTTCTGTGTTCTCCTATATTTCTTTAAGGGAGTTATTTATGTACTTCTCAAGGCCTTTTAACATTAGCATGAAGCATAATTTACGTCCAAATCTTGTTTTCTTGTGTGTGGGGATATATGCCATTTGCTGCGGTTGGAGAGCTGGGTTTTGATGTTGCCAGCTTGTCTTGGTTTCTGTTGCTTAGATTCTTGCCTCTTGTCATCTTCTTATCTTTGATGTTAGTTGATCTTGTTTCCTCTGAATGGAGCTTGTCTTTCCTGTGTGTCTGTGGGCTGTGGGCTCCAGAGGGAGATTGGTCCTGGTTGTTCAGCTCTCTATGGGCAGGCTGTGAATTCTGATCAAAATGGGCCAGCTCTAGCTCTGTGTTCAGATGGAAGTCTGTAGGCTCAGCAGGGAGAGTGCTCCTGTGGGTGTTCAGTTTTCTATGGGTAGGCAGTGAGTCCTGATGGCAGTGTGCCTGCTCTGTTGTGGCTCTGGGCAGAGATGGGACAGCTTTTTATTTTTATACTTACCATATTATATTTAATATAATATTATAAGGATTTATCTTCATATTAAGCAATTGCTGATTTTCCTAGTGTGTGTGCTATTTTTTAACATGTAAAATTAGTTTCCAAGGAATTTGTAATTAGTGTATTGCATGCACATTCCAACCATAAAGCAATATTCTCATTCTTTTATTTCTTGAACTGTGTTTTCCCATCAGGCCTAAGATGGTTTCATATGTACTAGTTTTCAGCTCTTTGAGCCCTGTGTTCCATGAATGTTCACGAAAAACTACAGTTGGTGATTGCTATGCATCACAAAAAGAGTATGCATCTTTTGGAGGTAGGAAAGGACAGATGTCTGGCTGAGGCAGAGACAACTTTGTCTGAGACTACCCGGTGATTCCCCCCACCTCCATGGTGCTGAGGATAGTCTACCTTTGTCAGTCATGTCTTCATGCTGTTTATATACCTTTACCCCAACAGCTATAACTCACTTGGTGAGGATGGGAAAAGAACCAATGCTTCTTTTGGATGGAAGCAAGGTTTCTTCCTTCTTGGGAAGGATGAAAGAATGCAGACTTTCCTTTGACAAATAGCACTGGAAGAATTTGAAAGACTATTTTATGCTTATCAGGTTACCATGGAAACATGGCCTTCACTACCTAATTGAGGGCTTGCTTTATTCTTTCTTACTGTACTTACTTTCAACATTTCTCATAACAAAGTGAGGCAGCCAGCAGTATAGACCTGCAGCTCCTCCCATGGAAATCTGCACTTAAGGAGTAATTGTCGACCACTATGTGAGGGAGAAAGGCTGGGGATCTATGAGTTGTCCCAAAATAAAAACAGAATCTTTATATTTTTATTGATGTTTTTGCTTTCTCGAATCATTTGGCTTTCACTTTAAAAGATGCAGGTGAGTTGTAAGTTGTGTTCCTTTTTGAAGGAAGCTATGAAGAAATAAAGCCATTGGAGTGGATGATTGTGGTAGACTGTGCTTTCAGTGGTGGGAAATCTGTCCTGCTTGGTGGTAAATAAATATTCCTCTGATGAGACATGAAAGTATAATGGTGTGTGTGTGTGGGGGGGTGTTATATCTTAAAGATCCAAGCAGCCAGTCTTTATTTCCAATGATTTTGTTATACAAAAACCTCCTTTTAGGCAGATATAATTTTGTTTCTTTAAACCTTTGAAGCACAAGCTATGGGTATAAATGCAGCATTTGTCTAACTTCAGGAAAGAGCATTAGAAAAATGCTATTTATGTACAAGTTTACACTTTATTGTAGAAGAATTATTATGAAACCATTTTGTTCAGTGTGCTGTAGTTAGTCAAAATGAAAGCACATTTAGCAGAGATTTGCAGTTGCAGTCACTCAGCTATTAAAGACACAGGGTAGCTAGAGGCTCTTATGATTCAGATTCTGATAAGAACAGCTCTGATCAGTTGTCTTGGAGGCCAGATTGCATCATGTTATTTATTGGAAAACTAGACTAAGGAGCTAGTGAGTAACTGATTTTAGTTTCACAGGTGATCATGGCACAGTCACCACTGGGGGTGGGAAAGCTAGAGATTCGTGACAATTCACAGACAAGTGCAATCTTTTAGTATCACAAATGGGATAAGCCAAACTACTGTGAGTCTATACTTTAGGTTTTATAACATAGTAAAGGGGATGATGTGTTGAAATTGAGATGAATCATAGTTTCTGAATGAAGAAAAAGGTGTCTCTTAGGGCACATTATACATGTATTGTGAATCCATGGTCCTATTTTATCAACACAATGGCATTGAATTGGGGGAGGTAAAATTGAATTCCTTTTAATAAACAAGTAAATTTGAGGATCAGAAAAGCAATTTTACTAAATACAGAAAGGTAGAAACTTCTGAAGGAAGGATTCAAGGACAAGTCTGTTGCTCATTAAAGTGTGGTGGTGATGCTTTTCACAAAGTATGGAATTTCACAACTAAATTGGAAAGAATACTTTTGTGTAACACCATGCTGTTTGTCCTGTCCCTTTAACTTCTGGGCATCTATAATACAAATAATGACAGCTAAGGCCTCAGTGGAAAGTAGTTTAAAGTCTTATTTTATGGCCTTCTTCATATAAAGAGTGAATCACTGTTTGGATTTGTCATTAGTCAATCTGCTATCTCAGCCCCTCTTTCAAGAAAATGAGATGTTTATGTCTATTATGAATAAGGCTGCAATGAACATAGTGGAACATGCATCTTTGAGGTATGGTGAAACATCTTTTGTGTATATGTCCAGGAATGGTATAGCTGGATCTTCAAGTAGAACTGTTTGTAATTTTCTAAGAAACTGCCATATTGATTTTAAATGTAGTTGCAGAAATGTGCAATCCCACCAGTAAGAGAAGAGTGTTACCCTTTCTACACATCTTTACCAGCATGTGCTGTCACTTGAGTTCCCTGATGTTTCTCAAATAAAGAATGTGGTTCATTTACAAAAGGGAACAGTATTCAGCTATTAAAAACAAGGACATGATGAATTTTGTTGGCAAATGGATGGAACTAGAGAATATAACCTTGAGTGAGGTAACCCAGAAACATAAGGACATGCATGGTATGTACTGATCAGTGGATATTAGCCATAAAGTATAGGATAACCATCATATACCCACATACCTAAAAAAGTTAAACAAGAAGGAAGGTCTAAGTGAGGATTCTCAAACCTCACTTAGAAAGGAGAATGAATTAGTTATAGGAGGCAGAGGGGCAGGATCAGGTATGGGGAGAAAAAGAAAAGAGACTCAGAGGACCAGAAGAATGAATGGAAAACTACAGCTGGGGTGGGGGTGAGGTAGGAGGAATCTCTAGGATGTCCTAGAGACCTGGGATAGGGATGCTTCCAGGAGTCAATGTTGGTAACCTTAACCAAGTGTCTGACTGTGGGGACATGGATCCTTAAAAGGCCATCTCTTGTAGTCATGCAGGACCCCCCAATGGAGGGAAAAGGACACCAACCCACCTACAAAACTTTTGATCCAAAATTTTTCCTGTCTAAAAGAAATACAGACACAAAATTGGAGCAGAGACTGAGAGAATGGTCAAACAAAAGATGGCCTAATTTGAGAACTATTCCATGAACAAGCACTATTTCTGACATTAATGATCCTCTGCTCTGCTTGCAGACAGGAGCCTATCATTACTGTCCTCTGAAAGGGTCTACCCAGCAGCTTACTGAAATAGATGAGGATACCTACAGTCAAACATTGGACAGAGGTGGGGGATTCTTATGGAAGAGTTGGGAGAAAGATTGAAGGCCCTGAAGGGGATAGAAACACCACAGGAAGACCAACAGAGTCAACTAACCTCTACTCCTTGGAGCTCTCAGAGACTGAAACACCAACCAAAGAAGAGCACACACTGGCTAGATTGAGTCCTATAACACATATGTAGCAGATCTGCAAGCTCAGTCTCCATGTGGAGACTAATGACTGGAATGGGGGTTGTTCCTAAACCTGGAGCCCAACTACAGAATATATTCCCCAATAAAGCTGCCTTGTTTGGCTTCAGGGGGAGAGGATTGCATTTATTTCTGGAGAGACTTGATGTTCAAGGGTGGGCAGATACAAGGGGGAGGGGACTCTGTGAGAAGTGGACTGAGGAGGGCAGAATCTGGAATGGAAAGAAAGAAATGAAAAAAAAAAGGAAGGAAGGGAAGGAAGGAAGGAAGGAAGGAGAGGGAATGTTAGATGCATGGTGACCATGTGCAGAGTTCATGCACTTACCATTTTTTAAGACCCAGATACTGGCCTGAGAAGCCTTTGCACAGAATTAATAAAAAGTATGACTTCATTATCATTACTTGTTGTTCTGTAAAATATATCTACCCTGGGCATCTCCAATGAAAGAACGAGTGTGATCTGGGAATAACTTAAGGTCCTTGGGTCATGATGCCACTCAAAAATACCTCTGCCTACCCGGAAACTTATACTAGATGAAAAGAAAAAGGTTGGCAAAAAATGTCAGTATGATGGTGGACAGAGTTGTGGGCAAAATCCCTTGAATACAAGACTATAAAAAGGGAGCAGATATGAGAGAAGTCAGAAGCAACCTCCACAGTTATTCCTGCCCATATAAATTAAAAAATAAAAATAGAAAGCAGTTCAAAAGAATTGTATATGGATGTAACCGTTTAATCCTATGCATAAGGGAGTCAAACCAATCTCTTCTTATAAACGTACATTTTATTAATGTAGCAACTGCAAAAAGGATTAGGTAAAAGCATGTTGGAAGCTATTTTCCCTTACACACCTTATCCAGTCTTAAATCTGTGCGACTAAGCAATAATAGTGATTACTGGATTCTTTTAAGTTTAAAATGCATTTTAATATGCTGATACTGCATTACCTCTCAGAACGTTTCCACATTTAAGGCAACAGGGGCAAATCAAACACAGTGCAGCAATAACAAATACACAGAGGATCCACTCAAGAGAGGCAGTAGAAAAGCTGCCGTGAGCTCTCAGCACACAGGATCCCTGTTCCAAAGACTGGCCTACACCTACTGTGAACTGCTGTGAACAACAACATCTTAGATACAAAATCATCATTCCTGGGAGATCTTTTCCTGCAAAAAAAAAAAAAAAAGAGAGATAAATATAAATTTACGGAAGATTTTTTTTTAAATATAGCAAACAAAAGTCTCAAAAGGGAACTCTCTTCAATAGAAAACAAATGTGTATGGACTCTTATAGGGTTGTGTGTACGGTTTCGTCTGTGCATGTTTGTCTGAATACTACCTGAGAATGACTGTAGGAGCTGGGCCAGGGCATTGGGGGATGTTTTAACTTTGCAGTGTATATACCATTGTCTCTGGGATTGAGAGCCCTCAGGTGAAGAAGCAATTAGTGGGTAAATGCCTACAGACAAGCACCCCAAAGAAGAATGATGTATTAAAGGGCTCTAAATTAATCCATTTTGCTAGGGTTCCCAGGCTCTCTACAGTCACTTGGTGCTCTAGGAATGTGCCACACAGACTGGTTAATCAGTTACTCTACTGACCTTGACACTGAAAGAGTCACCACTCTCCTCTTGCCTTCTACCACCGAGTTTGCTCCCTACATAAGGGAAGGGAAGACACATTTATTGGGAGGAATCCTTAACTTAGTCATAAGGTAGAATTCGGTCAGTCCAAAAAGGTCTGTCTCTCTGTGTCTCTATGTCTCAGTCTCTGTCATCTCTGTCTCTCTGTCTCTCTGTGTCTCAGTCTTTGTCATCTCTGTCTCTCTGTCTCTCTGTCTGTCTCTCTGTCTCTGTCTCTGTCTCTGTCTCTCTCTCTCTCTGTCTCTCTCTCTCTGTTTTAAGAGAGGTGTGAAACTAGACACTGAAACTTTGTTAGCATTGGTTGACATTTATTTGGAGCAAATAGAGCTCCAGGGTTCACATGGTTGAGTTCAGAGGACATTTGCCAATGACTCTGATTCCTTTCATTAGGACCAATTAGCTAAAGCTTCCATTTGCTGAGGCCAGTTCTGAGGTTGCATCCAGACCTGTCATTTTTTACTCTCTCACATTGTGGAAAATTTGTTTGAATTGCTGTACCATTGCTTTTGATGATATCCTCACTTGTTCCTCAAAGTGCCTCTTCCCTATTGTGTCCCAACATTCTGCTTTGGTTCTTGTCCCTCTTGGTTGTGGTGGCTCTTTCATTTTTCTAAGTGTTTCCTAGTACACTATGAAATACTATCTCATTAACACGGCCTAGTACTCATGATAATATTTCTGTTCACAAACAGCAGCTTCTCATGATCTACTGTAATGATACAGCATGCTTGGCCCTAGAGCTTCTCCATGCCAGTGACTTTCCAAGCATGACATCCTTCCACTCAGAGAAGCAATGTATTGCAAGTCTGGGTGGCTGCTCACATTATGTGTGAAATCTCTATTTATTTTATAACCAGCTTCCCTAGAATTCCCTCTTCCTTCTTGTTGGCCCCTGGGATCCATGATCAGAGGCTGCGAAAATGTGATTAACCATAATAAGCTTTCTTGCATCTGTCCAAAGTTTTCCAAGCTGCTGGCTTCCCTGAGAACTCAATGATATCTTTTCTAGAGGGTGTTCCACAGTCATTTTCTATGACTAACAGCTCTCTTCTCCTGGTCAAACACAGAGAGGGCATCTTCTACTTGTCAGTAGAGATGTTGGATTATGAAGGATGATTTAAGACAGGTAAACAGTCAACTTCCCAGTTCTATTTTGGCAACTTCTACTAGAGTTCATTCTTCTCAGAAGATAGCACTAAAATATTTACTCTTAAGGAAAAACCAAAACAAAACCTTTCCCTCTCATCCCATGTTTATTAGATAATTTCCCCTTTTCTTTTTTAGTGATGCTTGGTGGGAGGAGGAGGAGAAGATCATTCACAGTTATGATGGGTGAAGGTCTTCTTGTTTCCCAGGTTTCTTCGGCTCAGTACTCAAACTCTCATTCTTGTTGCTTTGCTGTTTATCTGACGGTATTGGCAGTGGGGTAGTGGCTACTGATCTGCTGGAAGTGATGGTCAGAGGTTTCCTTACCTGGTGCCTTTGCATCCTTCTACTTAAAGATCTCTCAATATTGACTCAAAAGTCTCTACATAACATGATAGTTTGCAACTTCCTGAAACTCCCACAATCAGATGACATGATCCTCTAAAAATAAGAAATATAGGGAACAAAACACATGATGTGAATGGTTTATTATACTTAGTTGAGAATAATCACTGTTATTTATAATGTAATATTAAAATAAATGTAGCAAATAAATAAATATCTAGCATTTAACTTATTAGATTTATAATGACAAAATGATTAAAAATTTTTCAATAGGTAGAATGCTCACAAATCAAATGTGTTAGATGTATAAGCCAAATTAAAATATTGGAAGAAACAAATTAAAAACAGATAAAAAAGTTTGATTTGTTCAATTGCAGCTAATGATATTCTAATTAATCTTAAACAAAAGCCAGACTGGTAGGATTTGAACTCCGTGGTTGTCATCTATTGGCTCTGTGATCCTGTGCAATTAACAAATGCCTTGTTAGTCTGTCTCCTCATTTATAAAATGCAGATAATAACTGTCCTTCCAACAATGCTGGACTGCAGTCTTTTGGTGGGAGCCTCCAGATACACCTGCTGCTGTAAACGGCAGAGCAGCGATTGTAATCCTGTGTGTTGGTGTTCTTCACTCCTTCATTATGCTGTTCTTTTAGCCCCCAGCCTTCCTCATTTCCCTCCTTCCTCTCTTCCAGGAGAGGAAGTGGCTGAAATTGAGAGCTCTCTGGACTGGAAAGCATGCTCAGGGTTCGTCGGGACAGGCTGATGATGAGTGTCCTATGAAGGAGTGAGAAGCATAATTCTTGAGAATGCAATGTGGAGAGTGGCACATTTGAAGACACCAATGTGATTTATTACAGAAAATAATCTCTGAGATGATGAGCAGTCTGCAGACAATGGTGAGAAATTAGAAAAATTAAGCTTACATAAACTTATTACAATAGGGAATTATAGATTTTTATATTTGAAAACTGACATTTTAAAAATATCGCTTCCAGCAAACATCTATTTGAAACATTAAATTTTATAGATCTTCTATTTATCCCCCTCAAATTCTTATCAATTACATAAAAATTATTGTCTTAAAACTGATTTTAGTGTATAAACTGACAGAATGAATTCTATTGTTAAATTCTACTGCGCTGGGTTGAATATTTTTTGTTATATGGGAAAAACACTGTTGAAAATGTTACTTAAAGCTAGGAATTTAGGCATCTTCAGAATTTAATCTGCCTCTGGTAGAAAATAATTTGAGTATTTTACATGGGGTAGATATAATAGCTCCTGAATCTTTTCATATAGTCTTATTTATCAGAGGTTCTTACAATTTCAAGGAGGCACACAGTAATGGGATTTTGCTCAGAGTCCAGAGAAGATCAACGTGTGGTTTAATGATGTTTTTACTGTAATAGATTTCAGTATTCAATAAGTGATTTTTTTTCTGTATAAATTTAAGTATTTCACATTACTGGAATGTCAACTTTGTTTTGAAGAGTCACATGACCTGTCTGTATGGCCTGCATGAGGACGAACCTGAGCAGAATTGAGTTGAAGTGTCAGTAGGAACAGGAAACTTCCCACATGTGAGACCACAGAAGTGTCAAAGATAACTCTTATTTGTACAGCTGAGTATTTGTAGTGACATTTGCAGTTACAAATGTTATCATGGGACCAATGAGATGCCTTGGCATGTAAGAGTGCTTGCTGACAGAGCTGACATGCTTAAGTTAATGCCTGCATCTCACACAGTAAGGAGAGACCCCCACCCCAGGTTCTTCTTTTTACATTTCTACATTACTGCCATGCCACATGTGTATGAACACACAAACACACACCCACAAATGTACACATAAATGTACACATACATACACAAAGACATATATATATATATATATATATATATATATATATATATATATATATATATGTATATACCCACTAACACATACATACATACACAAACACACACACATATATACACACACACACACAAACACAGACATATATACACATACACACACACAGAAAGAGAGAGAGAAAGAGAGAGAGAGAGAAAGAGAGAGAGAGAGAGACAGAGACAGAGAGACAGAGAGACAGAGAGAGACAGATAGAGACAGAGACGGAGGGAGGGAGAGAGAGAACAAGTAAAAATCTTCAAAAAGTAAATATTACTTCAACAATAACAGATGAGAATTTGGTGTGAGTGAAAAAAAAAACACAGATTCACTTTTGACTTGTTACATCTGTAACTTACTGTTCAAGGTTGGTGCGTTTTAAAGCAAAGAGGGTTATTTAGCTGACAGTTGGAGGCTAAACGTCCAAGTCCTGGGCTTGGTGAGGTGCTTTGGGAAGCTGCATCTCAAAGGTTGACATATGTATGACATGAGGTAGAAAGCTAGAGTGATTCAGAGGACAGAATTACATTCCCTATAAAATGCATTCTTAGGAACTAATGGGGTTTTGAGAGAATCACAGTAATGCTTAATGAGAACATTGCCTCCAACAAACTGCTTCCATTAGGCCTACTGAAGGTTCTTCCACTCAGCACCACTATGCTGGGACCAAGCTTCAACACAGAAACATAACAAGGCCTTTCAGCCACTAGAACAAAGCTGTTGAATTTCTTATGGTATGGAAACTAGAAAATAAACAGAAACTCTGTCTTTGTGAAGATCATATAACATTATTTTCTTAAGAGGTATATTTTTATTATGTGTGTGCATGTGAGTCTGTGTGTATGCACAGAGGTAAGATGGGCATTTGGACCCCCTGGAGAACAGATTACAGGTAATTATGAACTACTAAACGTTGGTCCTCTGTAGGGGCATCAAATATTGGTAACCACTGAGCTATTTCTCCAGCCAATTGTGTTATCTTTTCTAGAATTTCACCTTTCACCATGTTTTGTGGGCTTACAATTAAAGCTGTATATTTCTGACCAAAATAGAGGGTGGTATTGAAAAAGACAGATTTAACTTGCCAAGTGAGAAAAACAACAACAACAAAAAAATCTAAAAGGTATTGTTCAGGGATATTGCTCAGTGAAAGAATATTTACCTACATGTGTAAGACCCAGGCCTTGATCTCTAGCACGACAAGAGGAACAGGAGAGAGAATGAGAATTAAAGTTTATCTTTATTATAGATAAAGATATTGTAGATCCCTGTTGATAAAAGTGAAAAGTTTACTTTTGATGGCACAGGTTACTTGAGGTTAGTGATCATGTTACATGGAGTAGAAATTGATTGATCTTTCATATTTTTATAAATGTCTCTGTACTGGAAGTAATATAAATAGGAGATAATAGTTGTGATCTGAATGTCATAAAACTATTATATAATTTACTTTAAAATATCATTAAATATAAACAATGTCATTATAATGATATTATAAAAAAGATTTTTGATTTATAGGTATCTATACTCATTTTCATTTAAAATTATTAACAGATAAAGATTTGTAAAGATTATGGAATTGTGTGTGTGTGTGTGTGTGTGTGTGTGTGTGTGTGTGTGTGGTTTGCAACTCCATAGGAAGAACAATATCAGCTAACCAGACCCTCTAGAGCTCATAAGGACTAAACCACCAACCAAAGAGTACACATGGAGGGACCCATGGCTCCAACCACATATGTAGCAGAGTATGGTATAGTTTGGTATCAATGGGAGGAGAGGCCCTTGTTCCAATAAAGGCTTGATTCCCCAGTATAGGGGAATGCCAGGGTGTTGAGGTGGGTGTGGGTGGGTGCTGGGGGAACATCCTCATAGAAATGGGGAGGAGGGATGGGAGAGGAAGTCCGATAGTTAGCTGCAAGTATGCTCAGCTGTGTCTGTAAGACTCGGGCAGAGCCTCTGTGGAGTCATTCATATCTGGTTCCTGCCAGTAAGTACTTCTTGTCTTGCCATTAGCAATAGTTCTTGGGTTTAGTGGCTGCATATGGGATGGATCCCCAAGTGAGGCAGTCTCTGGATGATCTTTTCTCCAATCCCTGCTCTTGTCCCTTTATTTCTTCCTGTGAACGTTTTGTTCTCCCTTATAAGAAGGACTGAGGCATACACTTTCTGGCCTTACTTTTTTTTTTCATAAGTTCTGTGGATTATTTATTGGGTATTTTGAGCTTTTTGGGCTAATATCTGCTTATCAGTGAGTGCAAACCATGTGGTGTGTGTTCTTTTGTGACTGGGTTACCTCACTCAGGATGATAACCTCAAGTTCCATCCGTTTGCCTAGGAATTTCATGAAGTCATTTTTTTAAAAGAAAGTGTTTCAAGATGCTAGGAGCTGACATTAAAGAATGGCGATGAGCTGTAATGGGTTGGCTGTTAGAACCACAGAATGTAGTAAAGCTGGGTGTGTCACTAGGATCTGCACTGAGTATTGGGAATCAGGGAGGAGAGGAAGGAGAGGCCACAGTAAGTGGTCTGCAAAGATGCTGAGGTTAAGACCATGAATTGGAATTGGAGAAGAGGGAGAGAAAAAATTGCCTAACTGATTCCCTGGTTGGTATGACCAGTGGGTTCCCAGGGAGTGTCTGTGAGAGGTATGGCCAAAACAAAAGGATGGATGGTAGAGGAAGCCAGTTAAAAGATCTGTATGATCCCTTGGGAAGGCTGGAGATCATATTCCAAAATGGGGGAAAGACTTGGAGACTAGAATTGGAGGGAAAGGGGAGAGTTAAAATTGCCTACTTAGTTCCCTGACTAATGTGCCCAGCTTTACCCAGGGAGTTCCTTCGGGGACTGGCAGATGAGACACTTTTAAGATTGGTATATTGATGCAAAAAGTGACCTTCTGGGACTCTGTCTGAGTCTGAACGTGTGAATCCTTTTTGTTCACTGAGTTCATTTACGTTCCTGCTGCTCTTCATGGATGGAGTACAGAGTGGGTGAACTTTTTGAGTACAAACAATTCTAATGCTTTTTACAAAATTGATACAACAGTTATGTACTGGGTTAATTAAATTATTTAAGGCTACAAATTGAGAATTTTATAAGAGAAGTTGGCAAACTAGTAAAAAATACATTCCTTTGTAAGAAATTGGCCATTTAGTAATTACAATGTGCATTATACTTGAAAACAAACATATTTGCAGAGTTTCTTTTTTCTGCATTGCAATAAAATGCGTTTACATGATTAAATTCACATTTTAAGGACAAATAAAATCTCCCAAAGCTATAGCCATTTAAAATTAATTTTGTTAAACATTTCATTACTTTCATATAAATACATAAAAAAAAACCATTTTCAAGCTTCATGTTTCTGTCTGCGTCATGTAAATACACACGAGTAGAGCAAGCTATGTGCTGAAAACGCCCCACCTTTGAAAGCCAGGCATTCAATCACATGATGATCAGTCTCCCTTTGAGATACAAACATCCTTCTGTTTTCAATCCCCTCTCCCCCTTCGTAGTTCTGTTTTACTTTCAACATGAATGTAGGAAAATGCCAGATTACAGGGTGACTCACAAAGTAGTTAAAAAACGATGTCCTTGACTGTTGATGATATGCTTATTTTGTTTTAACTCTCAGAAGAGGAAACCTCAAATTTAAATATCCGTACCTCACATACCAGATTCTAGTCAACTGAGTTTTTATTTTTAACAAAGTGATTTACTTTGGATGACCCTTCCAGAAGACTAGGTGTATGTATGTATGTATGTGTTTTAGAAAAACGATGTATAATACAACCTTCATAGGAAACACTGCTTAATCCTTTTAATCTGATGGATAAGAAAATTGTGGCTTTAAACTGTGAATTGCAAAGCCCCTCAGGAATAAACAATTTGACACAAATGTGACATTTGAAAATGAAATTTCATCAATAATGTGGTGACTCTCTCTAGTGTTGTTGGAGTCTCTGATAGTGATTTGGAGAAGAGCTGGGGCCCACTGTGTGCCTCCTTCAGTAACCGCCGCTCCTTATCTGGCTTGGTGTCAAATAGACTCCTCCAGGATTTAAAGTCTTAGAGATAAGCCTGCAATTGAAAATTCGTTCCTATTACATATTTAAAGCAAGGCAATGCTACCTGCTTTCTGAGCTGAATTTTATAAAGCTAGAGCCATTGGGAACTAATTTCCTGAACTGAATGCTAATTTCCTCTGATTGTTCTTAGTGCACTTCATTGTAATATTCCATTTAAAACATACATTTAGAGCCATTTAAAATGACTTTATGGTTAGGGATTATTAGTAAGCACCTTTAGAATGATGGCTATAGTCAGAGCTCTGTCATGTCTCTGTGCTGTGCTTTCTTACCTACAAAAAATCAAGACCCAGGGAAACACCTGGCCTCATTTGGCATGCCTGTGATCAATTCATGGCTTACAACTTGAGGTAAAGGGTTTTCCTAAGCAGCTGTCTGCTGTATGTGCCTGCTTATATGAGAGCAATTTAGATAGAGATGATATATATCATTCTTTTAGGTTCAGTTCTCTGAGAAACGATGTTAAAGGTAGACCTCAGTCTGGATGTCTAAGTCCTAGCCTAGGTGGCTTCTTATGTGATTTGGGCTATCTTCTTAGGGGCTTGGTTTCCTCTTTGTAAATGTTTATAACTCACAGAGTTACTTTTGATAAGCCAGTAGTGTATATATGAAATGATTTTTCACAAAATATACTGACATACAGTGTGAGAATTGCATTGAGACTATTTCTCAACTGAGTTGCCTTATAGGAGATATTTCACAGGCCAGGAGACATTTTTGGTTTTACAACCAAGGGAGGTAAGGGCTGGGTGCTGCTGGAATCTAGTGGGAGTACTTAAGGATGCCTCTCAGTTTCCATCATTGAACAGGATAACCGCTACTGCAGAGTTGTCTGGTGCCAAATGTCAGTGGTGATGCTGCTGCGAAAACCTTTGGTTAAATGTAAAAATGTCATGTGTTTATATAATTCCACTGACATTACTTCTCTGGCTTTTCAATCATCCCTTAGGGGCTAGGCCTGTCATATTTATTTGTACTTCAATCTGAAAAATGCATGAAATAATAACTAATGTATATCATTAAACGTTATAGAGAATATGTTTGTTCTTCATAAATATAATCTTAATGTTTAAAGTTCCCAAATTCATAGATATTTTAATCATCCCTTAAAGTATTTCTGATAATACTTGAGCTTATGTTTGCCCCTTGATCCAGTATAAAATAATCTTAGTCTAATGGGTTTCTGAATTTAGGTTTGTTTTGAGACTTAATAGTATATTAATGTTCATTTTACTTAATATATATGTATTGAAGGATACATAATACCACATACGAACCAAGGAAAGTGTCCCGGAATCAATAATTGCTATTTATTTGAAAAATGTTAAATAATCACAATAACTGGGTTAAGAAAACTCACCCCAGATTAAATTATGCTTAGTCATCAAGTTAGGGGAGATTTTGTAGTCAATGAATTGTAAAACAACTCTTCTGTTTTCTAGAAATTTTTTGAATTGTTGATATTCTAGTACATGCATTCTAAGTTCCTTTTCTAAGCAGAATGTCTCACATCTGTGAGACCATGTTATCACCTAAAAAGCTACAGAGTTTAGCAATTTTTATTTCACCAAGCAAATGTGAACTCCCTTGCTGTCTCATTTAGTAATTGTTGGAAAGGGCATGTATGTCTGAAATATGTACTGCTTTAATTAATGCTGCAAGTTATGCCAGATTATAGAAATAAGTGTTCCAGTTAACGAGCATTTGCAGTCAATTTTCATGGTTGCAAGGAAAATACACCCCAAAAAATGAAAACATGCATACAAAGGATGCAATTTATAATGCAAGGTATTTACAGAACTATAATTGCATATATGTATTCTGTGCATAGAAGTATTATTAGTGTCTATTTTAATTAATAGTGAATACATATACTAAGGAGCTGACAGGGTTTCAGGACAGTGTCATTATGATGATATATAATTATACATCCCACTCTCACTGTATTCCCCGTGAGCCCTTAAAATAAGGCTTATTTAAAGGAGGTGGTGGAGCAGCTTCATAAGTGACACAATGGATTAGAAATGCAAGAGAATGCTTTTCTAGGATGGTGCCTGCTGCACAAAGACCATGGCCATGGCATGCATATAGTTACCACTGAGATTTATGTATGATCAGCATGCTTGGGTTTTGAAGGTTCTTTTCACTAAAGCATGCACACCTGAAGGGATCCAGATACCACATACCTCATGTCTTCAACAAACACTAGACACATTAACCTTGCCTCCACCACATTCAAGCCAAATGTTTTTGCTGAAGATTCTTTTGGGATCAAAAGTCATCTTTGACATTTTTGTAAAGTTTCTAGGAATGTGATGATAGCCAACCTGAAAATACTTCCAATTAAAAAATATTCACAAATACTGTAAAGACCCATAAAAGTAAGAACAATCAAATAGCTCGAGATAAGTGCAAAGCCAACCCAGGAAGTTCAGTTCTGAACTGGCTCTGAATGAGCAACTTGGAAGTTACAATCTGGTAAAAGGAGAAGACATTCTTTGAATGAAGAAGTGGATTTGAAATGGAATATATTCTCTGTTTTCATCTCTCCATATCTATCTATCTATCTATCTATCTATCTATCTATCTATCTATCTATCTATCTATCTACCTACCTACCAATCTACCTATCTATCTATCATCTATCTATCTATCTATCTATCTATCTATCTATCTATCTATCTAACAAACTAACTGCTAGTTATAGTGTCATAAAATAGTGGAATAGGAAAACAGGGGATTATGAAACAGTGTGCTGGCCAAATTGGCTTTGACACAAAGTTGTAAATGAATAAATGCATATTCCTTGATTTTTTTCTATAATCAGGATGGCCTTTTATGGATTGGCTTCATAACTACTTCATAATCTCTAACGATGATAGACACAATGAACTGATATTGTATTGTGTTTATTAGGCTATAATAAAAGCATAAAAATTATCAGAGTAATAAAAATAAAAAATATGTTCAAGGGTTAGAAACAAAAGTGGTTAAAAGTTTATTTTTAAAATAAATAACACCACTAGATATCAGAAAATATATTGTGCTAGATACTGATAACAAAATATCAGAAATCAAATTTGAGAGATGTTGCTAAAATAAATTTTAATGAAAATGCATATAGCAATTTCTTTATAATGGGAAAAAGAAAAGATGAAAATTAGTCACCTAAGCATTTAACTCTGGAGATAATGAAAAAAGTGGAAGAAAATTATATTAAACATTACATAACAATAATCATAATAATAAACAAGTTGTGGAAGTCAACTAAAATAAAAGTTAATGTTCTGAAACATTAATAAAAGCCAAAACATTGTCAGGTTTGAACAAGAAGAAAATAAAAAGGCAAAAGTTGACTATTTTAATTACAGTATTTCATCAAGAACTATAATTTTAGCTAAAACTGAGTAAAAAGTTAGGAGAAATATATTGTCAAACAAGCAGAGCATTAAGGCTAAAATAATTTGTTTCTCCAAAATACCAATTTATTTTAAGAAAAGATCAAAAGCCTAATAGTTCATACTCTAAGTGCATTAGCAATTAATAATCTCTCCATCCTTCTTAATACCTATATTTCAAGTTAGGCATTATGTTAAAACAAAAAAAATGTTTTATGTTTTAACATAAAAAATGCTTTCAGCATAATTCTATATCAGAAATCAATTGGAACACTTCTCCATTGTTGGTGTGATTGTAAGATGGTACAACCACTCTGGAAATCAGTTGGGCCATTCCTCAAAAAACTGGACATAGTGCTACCTGAAGATGCAGCTATTCCATTCCTAGGCATATACCAAAAACTCACTCCAAAATATAACAAGGACACATGCTCCAGCATGTTCATGACAGCCTTGTTTATAGATAGCCAGAAGCTGGAAAGAACCCCGATGTCCTTCAGTAGATGAATGGGTACAGAAATTTTGGTACATTTACACAATGGAGTACTAATCAGCTATTAGAAACAATGACTTTATGAAATTCCTAGGCAAATGGATGGAACTAGAAACTATCACCCTGAATGAGGTAACCCAGTCACAAAAAACCACTCATGGTATATACTCACTTATAAGTGGATACTAGCCCCCAAAGCACAGAATACCCAAGAAACAATACAAAGATTTTATGAAGCTCAAAAAGAAGGAAGGCCAGACTGTGGATGCCCCAGTCCTTCTTAGAAGGGAGAAGATAGCATTGTCTGGCATCAATGGGAGAAGAGGCATTTGGTCCAGTGAAGATATGTTTTCCTAGTGTAGGAGAATGCCAAGACACTGAGGTAGAGAGGGTTATTAGGAGAGGGAGCATTTTCATGGAAGCAAGTAGAGGGGGGAGGTTGGATGGTAGTAGGGGGAGGGAGAAGAGGATAACATTTGAAATGTAAATACAGACAATAATTAATAAAATAATAAATCCATTATTAAACATATTTTAAGTGTATAAAATTGGGGCTGGAGAGATGGGTCTGTGGTTAAGATAATTTTTCTTGTTCCAGAGGAGCTGGGTTCAGTTCACAGCATGTGGCAGCTCACAACTATTTGTAACTTTTGTTCCAGATAATAGGATGTCCTCTTCTGGCATCTGTGGGCACTGCATGCATGTGGTACATTCATGTAAGCAAACACCCATTCATACAAATTAACTTTGCCTTGAAAATAAATTTTTCAAAAGATTTTAATTGCATATGCATATTTAATTTCATATTATACAAAAGTCTTGTGCAAATTATATATGCTCATTTAATTTAGGTATATTTAGGTTCAAATTCTGTAAGAGACTTTGAAATTTCTACTTCTAAACAGCAGTGGAGTGAAACAGAAGTTAGAAACAAATAGGAAGTTCTACTCATGAAGTATAGGAAATAGAATTATTAGAAACCTAGTTTCTAAAAGCCAATTGCATATGAAAAAATAAGATCATGTACAGAGGTCATCTTTTGCCTGTTTACAAAAGATCTCTATATACAGAGGAGCAGCAGGAGCAGAGAGGTTCACTTGCAAATTTTCTGGACAAAAAAATGTTTATTTCTTAACAGTTCACAGAGGGCAAAGCCCATCTTAGTGCACTGCACAAGTGGTTTTACAAGATGCTGGGCCAGACCTCTAGCTCCTTGTGTAATTATTCTGCAAACTGGGGTTCAGGTCCAGTTTGTGTCACACTACATGAAACAGAGTTCATATCTCATAATTTTTAGCAGTCTCTTACTCCACTTGGCTCTGAGGGAATTTTATAGACTGTTGACTGAGCTTTGAAATGCTTTTTAAAAGCTTGTGTATCATAATTTATTCAACATCTGAATACCTTAGGCTAGTTAAAGCGATTTGGCACTTTTATATATTAATTTTTAGTGCTAATTGTTGCAAATATTTTTTTCAGATAGTCAACTTTCTTTTGACAAGAAGATAAATGACACTAAAGTAATATACTGGTTAGTGTGTGCACACACATACATACACATGCACACAAATACACACACACACATACACATACACACAAACTCACACATACACATACACACACATAGACACATACACACATACACACATACATGCATACACACAAATACCATTATTCTCTCCATAGTTCTAGGGGTAATTGTCAATCTCATGATTCTTTTATATTACTCACTGTGGGTAACAAATCCTGAGAGGTTTGTCTCATATAAAAGGAGTAGCATTTGCATATGACCTATGTGATCCTCCCATACATTTGAAATAATCTCTTGATGATTTATAATACTAAATAAATGTCTAAGTGTGTGGATAGAAATTGTATTACATTTTCTAGAGAATAAAAACAAGAAAAAATCCTACATATGCTCAGTATGAATGAAATTTCTTTATTCTAAATTTTTTATCTGTGTTTGGTGCTATTAAAGGGCAGAGAATTCATAGGTATGAAGGCCTCATTTTGTGTGTGTGTGTGTGTGTGTGTTTGTGTACATTCTCTTAGAGGTGTTAGTGGGTAAAAATGATACTATGTGATATAAAAACATAAAGAAGGAAATTACCATGCAAAAGTATAAAAACAACCAAGGAAGGTCTATTATAATAAAATTCTGAATCACATAGAGAATTTGAAGACATAGAAACTCATTATATGTTTGGAGAAAACAACTTTGCCTCATAAAGTGCCTTAGGTGAATTAGTTTATATATTATGTGTGCAAGTGTGTGTGTGTGTGTGTGTGTGTGTGTGTGTGTGTGTTTGTGAACATGTCTATTTAGGGCAAAGATGTGGTTTCTCATATTACATATTAAAGCATGTAATAAGTTCATAATCATTAATTAGAATGCAATACTGGTATTTCAATATAAAGGTAGTAGAATACAGTAGAAAAATGGAAATGCAGTTTATCATTAAAATTGAAGTTAAGATTATTAATAAAAACAATGGCTTTAATAAATAGTTTTGTAGAGTGAGTCTTCTTCTAGAATGAAACACATTTTCTTTTCCTGTATTCACAGTCATTTATATATGTCTTATATCTTTTGTTAAGCAAGTATGTAGAAAAACCAATGTGATCTTGGAAGGCTGTGCTCTAGAAAGAATGTACCCTCATTGTCACTAATACTGTGGCATGCTGAAACTTTGGGTGGGGGACCCACCTATTCCTTTCCTGAATTATAATCCACAAAAACTGTGAAGTAATAAATATGTGATCATGAAAATTTATTAGAGAGTAATAAAACATATTTGTGTTATCTTAATTACTTTTATCATTGCTGTGATAAAATGCCTTAAGATCAACTTGACAGGTTTATTTATTCATTTGTTTTCATTAATTTTATTTTTAACTATTTGTATAGGTGTGGGTATGCACATGTTGCTTGTGAAAGTTACAGGTTTGGTGGTGGTTTCTGGGAATCCAAATGTGGATGCTGGGACCCAAATTTGGGTCCTCTGCAAGGGTCGTATTCATTCTTAACTGATGAGTCATGTCACTCATCCTTGAGAGAATGGAACCTATCATGGTGTCCTGATTACTTTTCTGTCAGCTGGAAATGAGCTAGAATGATCTGGGCAGAGGATCTGAGAAAATGACTCCATAAGTTAGCCAGTAGGCAAGTCTGCTGGGGACATTTTCTTGATTAATAATTGATATGGAAAAGGTCCAGCTCACTATAGTTCAGGCCAATCTTGGGCAGGTAGTCCTGAACTGTATAAGAAAGCAGATGTATTTTGTGTGATGGCTATTCCTGGCTGTCAACTTGACTACATCTGGAATAAAGTACAATCTAGAAATGGAGAGCACACTTTTGATTCAGATATTGAGGCTGGAAGACACAGACTTCTGACCCAGATTTTGTCATGGGATGACTCACACTTTTGATCCAGACCTTGAGGCTTAGTTTCCATGAAAATGTTAAACTCAGGCAAGGAAGTACACGTCTTTAATCTGAGGAGACTGAGCAAAGCAGATATCTGAGTTCAAGAACAGATCAGAATAGAGCAAATTTCAAATCCAGGTGTGGTAGTACACATTTAGTCTGGGCCACACCTCCTGCTGGAGGCCTACATAAGGACAATGGAAGGAGGAAGGCTCTCTCTTCTTCACCTGCTTGCACATACTTGCCAACACATCTGTTGGAACTACTTCAAGATTCCAGCTTATACAGAAGGCCACCTAAAACACTCATGGGACTGAGAAACTACTAGATTCTTGGACTTCCCATTTACAGCTGCCCATTGTTAGGTTAGTTGGACTGAAGACTATAAATCATTCCAACAAATTCCCTTAAGATATAGAGACATTCCGTAAGTTCTGTGATTTTAGAGAACCCTGATTAATGCAATTATGATGTCTAATTTTTTGTTTTTGTGGGATTTGTGTGTGTGTGTGTGTGTGTGTGTGTGTGTGTGTGTGTGTGTGTGTGTCTGTGTGTGAACATGTGTGTTTCTGTGTCTGTATTTTTTTTTTTTTGGATTTTTTTCTTCTGCTTGTTTGTGTGTTTTATCCCTTTCTGTTTGGTGCACTCTATCTTATTTTTTATTACTTTTTTTTAGATGCCTGTTATTTAAATGAGAGTAAGAATATATGACAATAATATGAGCTCCACCCCTAATAGTGGTACCATGAGATGGCCTGACCTTTGTGTCCCTGGCCAGGATAGAACCTGGATAGAACAGACTAAGGTACAATCCGCAAACCCAGGTCCTGTGGCTCTACCACTCCACCTATGCAAGCTAGACCCATGTCCAGCTTGTTCCAACACTTCCTCCAAAGAATGGAGCAGCATTTTACATTACATTACATTACCAGAACTTTAGAAGTGTTCAAAATATTTGTCTTAAGGAGGAAATTTATACTGTAATAATGATGTTTTGCTCCTCTCATGGAGGCATGCTCATCTTATAATACAAATGTATTTAGTCCAACTTTAAATACATCCATAGTTCTGTATCAATGATTTTAGCAATTTTCAGTCTGTAAACACCTACCTTTAAAAAAATCATCTTTCCAACTTTGGCTGTATTCACAATCCTTGCAAATATTACTAGTGCTGGTATTGATTTTTTTTTCTGATTTTTTTTTTCATGAAATTTCACTTAACCTCTGTGTGTAGTTTATCTATGTTTTAATATCTAAACTACATTTAAAAGAACTCCGGACATAAGGAAACAGTGCAGAAGATGGGGAGGATAGACTTTAATAGTCAGAGGATCATGGACATGGGTGGAGTGACATCATATCCCTGATAACATCAGATGCTACACCCATAAGGTCTCACTGTACATGACTGCCCAAATATGAGCTGAACAAGGAGGACACCGATGAATATAGGAAACTGGATGGAGCAAAGCCCACAAGGCCTCAGTCTGACACAAAGAACTACAGACAACTGAATAAAGCAGACAGCTGGAGAGGGCTGAGCACACAATCAGGTTGTCCAGTGTCAAATGGTCAAGGCTGAGAAGATGCAGATAACTGTATGGTCCGAGTGTCTTATATTTAGGGATATATACATGTATATACAAATATAGTGATAAAATAACAGTGATTTAGCAACAGTGAGAAAGAAGCCATAAATTTGACAAACAGCAGGGAGGATATGTATATGGAAGGGTATGTAGGAGTAGAGGGAAGGGGAAGTATAACCTCAAAAACAAGACAGAAAGAAAGGGAGGGAGGAGGGAGGGAAGGAAGGGGCTGTATTTTAAAGCTCATGTGTGTAAATGGGACTTGGGAAATTATTTAATTATACTTCCAACCTCGCAGGCATGCATATAGCATCCCATTTAAGAACAATAAAAAGAAAATAAGAGTGGACATACATACTTAAAACAAAGTGCTGTATTATCAACAGGCTATAGTTAAGTATTGCTTTTTACTTAATACTTCTGCCTTTTAATCAAGTGCTTGGACCATTTTATATTAGTATAGTTACCAATATAACAGTACTTAAGCTTGTCAGATTTTTTTTTCTCTCCATGCCATTGTTTTCTATTTGGAGAATTGATAATTTTTTTTCACGAGTTATTCTTTTTAATCCTGGCTTCTATGATATTATTTTCTCATTATAGTGACAAAGGACTTACAACAGCGACTTAGGGAGGAAAGGGTCTATTTTGCCTCACAGTTTGAGAGTGAGTGTAGTCCATCCTGGCGGTGAGGGAATGGTGTCAGAGTGTGACAGGCTAGACATATGGAATACTTAGTCAGGACACAGGGAGGAGTGAAGGTTGGTCCTCTGCTTTTCTTCCCCTTTCCTCTCTCTTATCCAGTCTGTTCTGTGTGGCTGTGAACACGGAGCTGCATGCTCTTCTTGACAGAGCTTTGATCCCTCCAGTCACTGTCTCCTCTCTGCCATAACCAACACGAATGCCTTTTCCTTTATCTGCCTCTTATCACGTACTGGTCACAATGATGAGAGAAGAGCTGTGCATGTAGTTCATGTCTCTGACAAATGTATTCATTAGCCGGCAATTGTTCTTTCATGAAACACTACTGTACTGAGCATTGGCCACCATTGAGTGGATACAACTGTGGTCAACGCATCCTTGCTGCATTTATCCACACCTACTCAAATCAGCAGAGCCAATACATTCTGCTTAAGTTCTCTTCTCTTACACTGCTTACACTCAATGCATGGTGCTAAGGAAATACATGGTAGTTCTCAGGGTCACTGCTCTAAATCTTACAGAAACTGTGTTCCTCCACTCTATGATGTGCAATCTAGTTCCCTGCCTGGTGAGAAAGAGTGCTTATCTTCTCAATATACTCACTATAAAGAGAGAATTTGCTACTAGCCATTTCATTGCGACTGGGTACAAAATAAAAATTAATTTAAATGTTTATTTATTTTTGTTTTATGACTTTCAGTGTGTATCGGTGTGGGGATATACCTATGAGTGTAGTTGTCAACAGAGGCCAGCATTGGGTGTTGAGTCATTTGGAGCTGGACTTATAGACACTGTGAGCCATCCTACACAGGTGATGGGGACCGGACACCAGTCTGTTATAGGGGTACTGATCACTCTTAAACACTAGGACATTTCTCCTGCTATTAAAATTTTATTTCCTAACAACATGTATCCTTATTCTAATCCTTATACTTGTTACAGATGAAGGAAAAATATAATCAGATGTCTTAATTTTTTAGATGAATTTCAAAATATATTATTGTAATATGTGCTTTAAGCTACAAATTGCAAGGAAAACCAACCTGGTAATTTAACTAGAAAGTATTTGGATTTTATTGTATTTTTTAATATGTTTTCAAAAGTCCTTAAAGTTGAGTGACATTACCCAAAACAATAGCCTAAGACTTCAATCATTTTGGCACAAGGACTATGGAATCTTCTGTGGACATAGTTTATAATAGTAACTGAACAATCTTGCAGAAGGCTCAATACTTCTTCTGTTTACTAGGGGTTATTCTAACTATAAACAAGGCCTCATTGATTAAATCTTTTAATAATGTTGTAGCAAATCTATTCTGAAATGATATTGGAGTTAGAAATAAACTTTTATAGGTAGTTGGACAGAATGCAGTCTCCAAAATAAGAATGTGAAGCAGAGCAAAGAAATAAAAATTTAATTTTCTAACATAAATAATTTGATAGGTGTAAGCATTTAAAATACTGAAGAACTCACTCATTTTTATGTAGGTACATATGTGGAGCCAAGGCACAGCTCCCTTGAAGAAGAATCAAACATAGAAAGAAATGTCTGTCTGCTTTAAGAAAAGAACATATCCACCAAGTGTCTGGAGATGTGGTTCTTTCAAGAAGTGGAAAACTTTCACAGCAGAAGTGCTATGGATTTTAAGGGCCAGCTGCTGCACTCTCTTACCCCTGTGAAGAATGCCTTGACAATTCTCCCTCCTTACTTTAGCTACAGGTTTCAGTTGTTCTCAGAAGTAAGCTGCACTTGCCTCTCTCATCATTGTAAATTTCTTGGGTGTGATCCAAAGAAGGGGGTAATTCTGAACTCACTGAAACTATTAAACCAATCAATGATAGAGGTTTTTTTATTTTACATCGGCTGCATGCACATATTCCTCTATATTACACATTTTAAAATAATTTAGTACCCATTGCAAGTCAGCATTTACATGGAAAATATTCTGTATGTATCTACTTTATGTCATTATTTATGAGCTATGGTTAATTTCTATGTACAGGCTGATATTTTAGTTTCTAAACTCACAGTATAAGGATAGATAATGACAGGGCTATTTGCCATAAAAGAAATATTTCTGTCTAAATGATGACCTCTCAGAACCAATTTCTTTATGTTAGTTATGCTGAACATTTCTTAGAACGATTTAATACTTCAAAGATCTAGATGTCTATCCTTTTGCCTTTAGATTTGGTCTTTAAGTTAAATTTCTAATTATTTTTGTCCTTGTGATTTGTGGAATCATTAATTTTAAAGTGGTTAAAGTGAAAGAATTCATTATGATGAACAATTCTTAAAAGGAAACATTATTTAGAGAATTTCCCCATTTTCCAGTCATAAATCTTCCTTGACAATGACACTGAGTTTTTGCAGCATATAAAAATTGTAAAATCCTCTTCAATATGTATTAGTTAAAGTGAGCAGAAGCTAAGGATAACTTCTACTCTGAAATGTAATCTCTGATATCTCTCCTTAACCTTTGCTTTTTCACTGAAGTGATTATTCATGTAAAAGACTGTTTTCACTTATAGAAGCTATGGCCATTACTCAAGCTAATGACAGTGCATCCTAAGGACTTGGAGTTGGATAAACCCTGATGAATCCACTGACTTTTCTGAATAGACACGTTCATTGCTCTCATCAGCAAAACAGTCACAGCCACAGGACGACTGAAGTCACTCTTCCTGAAAGCATGTTGAAAATGAAAGGCATGGCGTCCTTTGTGCGGACATTCGTTGTAACACAATCTCATGTGCTGTGTCATCTTCCAGGCACACTTATCATTGTGATGGCTGAAAGTCCATAATTGCAGAAAGTTTAGCTGATTTAACCTGTGACAGTAACAGGATATCCCTGAATGCCACTGTTTTGACTACACAAATGTGTTAAGACTCCTGTCCTTGAGTGTTAAAGGTCCGGAGGTTTTGGTATCAAAGGAAGGTCTCCCAAGATGGTATAAATGAGCCTCTCAAAGCTCCTTCTCACAATTATGCTTGGAAAATTCCCTCTGGAAGATACAGTGACTTGCATTGGATCTGCGTGTTCCTGTTGTGGTACTGTGATCTTCTGTGTTTTATCCTTAAGATGAAGTGGACCTTCATCTTCTATTGGAAAGCCAGACCTTCAGCATCCTGTGATCCTGTGGCTAAAAGAGATAAAAAGAACCTTTCCAGTACAATTGTCTGAGAGGCATTGGCAACCTTTTCAATTCTCCCATCAAGCAAGGCGGGGCATGCTGGAGTAAGATATGTCCCTGCTGAGTAACCTTTACATGGGACCTGACATTTTAAGTGTCTCTTGTTCCTCTCATGGGGTCTGTGCCTATTTTCAGAGTAGTGATGAAATTAGTTTGAAGAAAATGTACCTCAGACCTGGATGGGAAGGTATAACTGAGAACAGAGGGTTAAGGGACAGGTGTACACCAGGGCGTCTTACTTTTTACATGCTCTGATATTTTCTCTCGGACTTGATAAATCTGAGAAAAACCTGACTTTGGCCACTTCATATGGATCATTCCTGGTCTCATTTCTAAAAGGTGTGGTGATCTAAAACACAAGTATCCTTACTGTTGTTTCATGGGTTCCAAATACTTAATACTTTTATTATCCACATGGAAGAATAAATTCATGCTCTCAAACTATACCAAGACTCCCTTTATGATTAAACACTGATTGACTTTTTAAAACCTTTTGGCTGATGCTGTCACCCAGAATTGTGGCTTGGCCACAATGGAGTTTATAGCTAAATTTGTGGCAAATAAATCACAGTCTAAGTCACTGGAGTCTGATGTTCAACCTCATGCCTTGGCTTTGTGTAAGCCCACTTAATCTTTTATTTCTGGTCCTTTAGTTAGCCATGTGCTTCATATGACCCTAGTGATTCTCATTTTTTCCCTGGTAAGTTAAATGTCTACAGCTTCTGTACTTTACTACTGGTACCATCTTCTTTTCTCTCTCAAAAACATGACATTCTATAGTAAAGACATTGAAATTCCAGAGTCTGGAACCTGACACCTCAGCTGCAGGCCCAGTGTTATTATGTCTTGACATCCATCATGGATGCTAATTGTCAGCATATAGCACTGACTGAAGAAAGGCCATAGCATAGCATTGTACATGCATGTACTTTGTAGAGTATACTTAGCCTAAATATTATTCAACAAAAATCACTCACTGAGAATTATGACATAATGGTATCGGGATGGCCATTGACCGACACTGTATAGCACAGTGTTCTGTAGTGCTTTCAGTGGGAAAAAAGTTGAACTTTTAAATCATTATTTATACTCAATCCATTGCCCTTCCCTCTTGGTCCCACTCTCACTCCTCCTCTCCCTTGCCTCTGAGAGGGTATCACCCCAATAGGATTCCCCTGCCCTGGAGCACAAGACTCTCAATGATTAGGAGAGCCACAAGTCTCTCAATGGTTGGGTACATCTTCTCGTACTGAGGCCAGACCAGACAGACCTCTGTTGTATATGTACTAGGGTGGCAGGATGAACTTAGTGGATTAGTTCACATATTGTTGGGGCATAGAATTGTCTTTATTATTTAAGGTAATACTCATAACTGGAACTACTGCGATGCAATAAATCAACGTCTGCTTCATTCTGCCAGACGATAGTGATGGTCAGTGGAGTTTTATTGGACGACATCATTTCAGTAGTGTTTTTCTTGGATTGTAGTTGAATGGGGAAACAGTAGGCTGCCTATGACAAAAAGATAATCAAACACAAAAATAGGGGGCTTTAAAGGGTTTCTATTACAGTTTATTTATCGAACAAGGGCACATGTGTGGTTTGGGCTCTTTACTTCCTTTATGTGAGCCAGGGAACATGCTCTGATCATCGGGCTGCCATTAAATACATTTATGTGCTGACCCTTTCTCTGGCCACACAAAAAGCCATTTCTAAGAGTAGAAAAAAGCAAAAACAAGAAAATATTTAATGAAGCAGGTATTTTCCCCAAAGCCTAAATCATATTTCATGTAATTTTGTTCTGGCTCATTATAGAAGAGGAAGAAATTAAAGTTCAGAAATACTGAACAATTCATTCAAGGCGACACAGCTTGTAAGAGCTATTGAGTGTCAAAATTTCTGACCATAGTATCGTTCAGTAAGAAATAAAAGAGTGTTTGGGAATATGCTCAGTTTATGGACTGTGTGCTTAACATGCACAAAGCCCTGAATTTCAGCTACAGCATCATATAAACCAACCACACATGTGGGAGGTTAAAGCAGTTGTATCAAAATTTCAACACCATCTTTGTTTACATAGGCTACATAGTGAGTTCAAGGCCAGTCTAAAGCAACATGAGAGCCCGTTTAAAAGAGAGCAAATAGATTTTCATTACTTTATATTTTATAGTAGCTCACCCTCTGCTAATCTCAAAGCCATGGCCTGTATCTATAAATGGTCATTATGAATAATAAGTATAAACACAAGAGGTTATAGCAGAGAAAAGTCAACAAAACCTTGCTAGGACCCTTGTAAGAAATGTCTGTTCTCAAGCTCACCTTTTAATTGCAAGATATACTGACAACTTCCAAGTGGCTAAGCTGCTGATGTGATAGTCAGGGGAACTACCAAAGCTTCTGGGTGAGACTTCTTTCTGGCATGAGGATACATTTCACTGAGTCCGAAGTGCCTGCGTGCTGTCATGCATAAGAAAATGTGTTCTGGGAAGAGTGTAGCTCTGAATGCTATACTTCAAGAGAGAAGTTTAATAGTTTAGGAAATCAACAGAACATTGGAACATCCAGATTTACTAGGTTGTGATGGCAACCTTAAAAAAAAAAATGTTTGGTGAAATTTAACCTTTAACAGAATGATGTGGCAACTTTAAATTATCTGTTTCTGAAACAGACTTGCACTAAAATGCTGATTTTCAACTTAATCTTTAAAAAGGTTATTGAAGTAGATTAAACAGTGCTTCAGGAAGCAAGCACGTTTGACATCATCCATTCTACCTTATAATAACATAATTGCTATGGAGTTTTGACATTTAGCAAGGGGTCTGCAGATGCAGCTGCCTCAAGGACAATTTTTCTTCCAAAGAAAACTGATAACATTATAGATTATAACTTATTATATGTGTCTCATATATTTAAATGCAAACAACTTTCATGTTCCCCATGAAAACATGTTTTTTCCCTTAAAATTCTATTATAGTATATGCACTTATATAGAAATATAATCTTTGTTTGCAATCTGTGTAATGACATTAAAAGTGGAGGTAGGCTTTGTTTTTTTTTTGTTCTTTTAGGGTTTTTCACTTTGTCAGGTAATACTATGGCTCTCAGAAGAATTGTGTGTATGTGCACATGTGCATGATTGAGTGTGTGTGTGTGTGTGTGTGTGTGTGTGTGTGTGTGTGTGTGTATGTGTGTGTGTGTGTTTCCTGAATATATCTCTGCTGAGGCCTTCTTATAGGGCCAAGTTTTTTAGAAGTAATTTGCAGAAATAAACTCATTTGATTCTCTCTACAGTTTATAAATATGTACTATTTTCTTGACTTTATAACTGAAGAAACTTAAGAGATTTGAGCTCTGTCATGCAACTGCTCTGTGAGAAACTAGGTTTTCTACTCTATGGTCTCCCTAAATATGTCACTTCCTGTGGAAAATTCAGGCTCCCCCTTTCCTCTCTCTGCTTTGGGATACGCTGTTGAGATGGTGAGTGTATGTGGTGACAGTGTCCTCCAAATGCCATCTCTTGTCTTGACAAGTGCTGGGCACACTTCTATACAGTTGTTTGTGATTGTGTAGGAGAAAAGGGAGAAACATGAGGAAAGGTTGGCCTATAGTGTGCTAGGTCAAAAGCAAGAACTATGCCTTGGCTAAGAGAGCAAGCTTCTGGTATAGGCATGGCTCAAAGAACACAATCAAAGCATGCCACCTTTAAGGAGACAGGAGAACCAAAGAAATTTTCTTTAAAGGTTTGAGATTATTCTGTCCATCAAATAGAACAGATTTCATTATTAAATTCTTAGTGGCTTGAAGTCATATTCCCTCTGTGTTATTTCTCCTATTTGACTAGTGCCTCTTGTATCAGACAAAGGAAGGGGGACTAATCCTCAGATGTGCTGAGCTTAGTTGTCCCTGCTTTTTATTAGCTGGTGAAAATGCAATTATGAATTATCACATTATTATATGAAGGTCCATAAGTATAATGACATTTCATAAGTCTCTGGAATTCACTTATTAGAGTTTAAGAAACTGGCAGAGATTGTTTTGTTCAGTTTGGATTAATTTGGAAAATCAGAGCATACCTAGGACACTTAAGCCAGAGTGGATGTAGTATTGGGCTCTTTGTTACATTGAACAAACAAGGGACAATTGAATAATTCAGAGGCTGGGAACAGCAGGAAGCTGCTAATCCTGGAGGATTAAAAGTTCAGTGAGCTCTCTGGAGGACTAAAGTTAAGGTAGGCAATGATAAGGCAGAGTCACTTCTGCAGGAGGTTAAATTATGGAGATGTGGCCATTCCAAATGATTCCTCCATGACAGAGAGACAGGGGTTGTGGTCTTGTATTTTGATTTTCTTACCCTTTCCAAGTCAACCTAAACCCAATGACAAAAGAATTTGAGCATATAAGAATGACTGGGAACTGATATGAGAGAAGCAAAGATATGCACACATTTATTAGTTATGTGCACAATGATTAAGGATGTCTTTGACAAAGAAAATACATATAAGTATTTGTGAGATGAAACTTCACTGCTATTAAGTCTGGCCTGGATATGCATGATCACAACATGACAGTAATACAGTGTTTTTTGTCACAGTGCCTTATGTCTCAGTTCTCATTCCTCTAGAAATATGGTGTTTTGTGTACATAAGATGTAGTATACTTCTTCAAGACTCGTTAAGTCACATCTCTGCTCCTGCTGATCCTGAAAGGAATGAGCCCAGATTGCTATACCTCTTAACTCTTATAATTATGACTTCATGAACTACTGGTCCAATATTTCCTTGATTCTGAATGAGGTTTAAGACATGTCCTCTTCTCCTCACATGGATTCTATGAACTCCCACATTACAGGAGTGACATTTCTGCCATTGCTGAAGAAATTACTCCCCTTATTGTAGGGAGATAGAAACCATTTTTTTCTTAGCTAGGGTTAGTACACATGAGAGTTCTATTCATGCCACCCATTGTGGCTAATTATAGAATGTTTCTCTTATTATCCCGTGGTACATGTCGACCAAAAGAAAACAATAAAGCAAAGAGAACTAATGGAATAATCACCTAGAATGAGCTCTATGCTGCCAGTTTGACTAAACAGTCTTACTCTGTGTAACAATGTATCTCTCAACTAGAGGTCACATGTACAATAGGGGTCCTGTAATGCTGTAAAGGACTGAAATATTCCCATTGTCTATTGTTAGCACAGCTGTCATAACATTTAGTACATTGTTGCCTTAGTCAGGGGTTCTATTTCTGCAAAAAACATCATGACCAAGAATCAAGTAGGGAGGAAAGGGTTTATTTAGCTTACACTTCCACACTGCTGTTCATCACAAAAGAAATTCAAGACTGGAACCCAAGTAGTTCAGGAAGCAGGAGCTGATGCAGAGAGATCACGGAGGGATGTTACTGGCTTGCTTCTCCTGGCTTGCTCAGCTTGCTTTCTTATAGAACCCAGGTCTAGGAACCCAGGGAAGGCACCACCCACAATGGTCTGGGCCTTCCCCCCCTTGATCACTAGTTGAGAAAATCCCTTACAGCTGGATCTCATGGAGGCATTTCGTCAACTGAGGCTGTGATAACTCCAGCTTGTGTCAAGTTGATAAACAAAACCAGCATGTACAAATGTGTTAGTCTTGCATGTGTGGTGATACTCTCTTCTCTCAGTTGTATGAAAGTCTAATAGCTAGTATTATGAATAGTACATAATATTTAGTCCTGATTAGAAACATGTTACTTTACTTCTAAATGGAGCTGATCAAAACACCAATGTTTGGGCTTTAAAATACTCATCTGAATTACTAGAGAGCTCAGAAGGTACTATGAACATTCATTAAACAAAGGGCAGTCTTTTCACTAAGTGTTGCACAAATATTGGAAAGCTGTTTGCAGAAGAGTAAAACTAGACTCCCCCTTTCATTATTAAAAAATTCAACAGAAAGAAGATTAAAGACTCATGAAAGACATAATACTATTGGAAAAAAACAAGGGAAATGACTCAGGATGTTGGCAAGGGCAAGAATTTTGGACTGGGCACAAAAAGTACAGGAAACAAAGCAAAAGTAGACAAATGGTGTTTTATCAAGTTAAAGGGAACTTGTAGGGAAAAAGAAATAATTGATGGAGTGAAGAGATGTTCAAAGGGGTTGATAATCAAAATAGAAGGAACCATGGAAACACAGCAAGGAGTATGTGGCCTACTGTAGAAGTGGGTAAAATGTCTGCACAGACATTTCTCAAAATTATCCAAAAGGAATGTAAGTACAAATTCAAAGTTTCACAAAGATATCACTTCCCTGCACTACAAATTGTGATTATCAAAACAATGAAAGTAATAAAGGCTGATGAGGGTTAGAGAAGACATGCTACTCTCAGTGTGAATGTAAAAGGTATAGACATTATAGAAAACAGTATGGAAATTTTGATAAAGAAAGAAATATGTTACTTGTTTACATGTCATCAAACTACATTAGACCATACTCATAAAGGTTTACTTTAAGACATTGAACTTCATTGCACAAACTGTTTCAAATGTTTCTTATTGCCATATCCCTTCACTGCATTAGAGGCCATGCTGAGTGATTGACCAAAGTTGTCTACGTTTGTGCAAGCACACCTCATCATATTTACATATACATTATTCTCCAGTGGTAAAATGAAACAAATCAAGTCAAATTTAAACATATAAAGGCAAGTTTCTGGGAATCCAGCTTCGGATTGGTTCACTAGTCTTAAGGACTGAGGTCAGGGAAATCACCACGAGGAGGGAAACAGAGCAGTGGAGGAAGAAACAAAAAGACAGAGCATACCCACCCAGACAGAGAGAAAATGCAGAGAGGGGAAAAGAGAGAGGAGACAAACATGTCTGGATTAGATAGAAAAGACTTTCTAGGGGAGTGGAAGCCCAGACTCTGGGCTAAAAAGTTCAGGAGAGAGGGCAGGGTGTGCCAGCCAGGCCCAGTAACATGTAGGGACTGAGGGATACTGGGAAAGTCTGGAGGCCAGCTCCACTTTGGTTTGTAAACTATGCTCCTCAACCATTTGTCTAGGATCTGAATCCAGCATGTATGACACGTTACTCGGTGATACATCTCTTAGAGAATATTTTGCCGTTAAATGAGGAATGGCTATATTGATGTATCATGTTAATAGTCATGCCAATGTATGCATTAATTTTTATAACACTTTAATATTTTAACCTTTGTTTTAATAATTATGGTCATAATTGCTATATACATAAATTTTTCCATTACTCTATAAATAGTTATTACAAAGATCTACTTGGGTACTTGGATATTGATTACCTAGAAAAGATCTGTCATGTTATGCTATAAGAAGGGGTAATAAAGGGTAGTTTGCTGGAAATATCTAAGAGAAACATGGGTGTAGGTAAAGGACTATATATCACTTAGGTGGTGATACAGCCACAAAGCCTTCTACTCTAACAATGGATCCTTAGCTCTAACAATATAAAAGGTTTTTACAAGAATCTTTTTTTTTCTTGCATTAGTCCAGGTTCACTGGTAAATGAGCACCAAGTCTAGATTAACTATACAATGAATTTGTCTGAGAAGATATCTGTAAAAGAAAATAGAAAGAAAGCTGGCTGAGAATGAGAGCTTCTAAACATCTATGCAGGTCAAATCTTAAATAAAAGAAAGGGGAGGCAGAAGCAAGGAATAGACATGTTCGACTTTAACTAGTCCTAATGAAATTCTTAGGCAATTTTATGGAACTAGAAACTATCATCCTGAATGAAATAACCTAATCCCAAAAATCACAGGTAATATGTACTAATTGATAAATGGGTATTAGCCAAAAAGCTCGAATTATCCAAGATACAATTCACAGGCCACATGAAGCTCAAAAAGGAGACCAAAGTACAGATGCTTCAGTCCTTCTCAGATGGGGGAACAAAAATATCCACAGGAGGAAATGCAGAGACAAAGTTTGAAGCAGAGACTGAAGCAAAGGCCATTCAGAAACCATCCAACCTGCAGATCCAACCCATAAACAACCACCAAATCCAGACAATATTACTGATGCCAAGAAGTACATGCTGACAGGAGCCTGATACAGCTGTCCCCTGAGAGGCTCTGCCAGATCATGACAAATACAGAGGCAGACACTCACAGCCAACCACTGAACTGAGAATGGGGTCCCCAATGGAGGAGTTAGAGAAAGAATTGAAGGAGCTGACTGAAGGGGTTTGTAAACCCAAAAGGAAAATAATAACAAACATCCAGAGCTCCCAGGAATTAAACCACTCCAGCTGCATATGTAGCAGAGGATGGCACTGATGGGTATCATTGGAAGAAGAGGCCCTTAGTCCTGCCAAGGCTCAATGCCGCAGTGTAGGGGAATGTCAGGTCAGGGAGGCAGGAGGGGCTGAGTGGGTAGGGGTGCCCTCATAGAAGTAGAAGGAGGGGGG